>NW_020884906.1:5789238-5970522 GCF_003945725.1 Corapipo altera
TTTTCCTCCTTTTCCTCCTTTTCCTCCTTTTCCTCCTTTTCCTCCTTCTCCTCCTTTTCCTCCTTTTCCTCCTTCTCCTCCTTCTCCTCCTTCTCCTCCTTCTCCTCCTTCTCCTCCTTCTCCTCCTTCTCCTCCTTCTCCTCCTTCTCCTCCTTTTTTCCTTCTCCTCCTTCTCCTCCTCTCCTCCCTTTCCCCCCCCACGCCTGCTCACAGGCACTGCAGGCAGTACATATTTACAATCCCTCTCGTCTCTCTGTAGGTGTCACAGTTTCTACAGCAAACGCTACTCCCGTGCCTTGTACTTGGGAGCCAAAGCCATCCAGCTGAACAGCAACAGTGTCCAGGCCCTGCTCCTGAAAGGAGCTGCCCTGCGGAACATGGGCCGGGTGCAGGAAGCCATCATCCACTTCCGAGAGGCCATTCGGCTCGCGCCCTGCAGGCTGGACTGCTACGAGGGTCAGTGCAGAGCTGGCTCGGTGTCAGAGTTGACAAGGGAACAGCCAGGAGTTGTGTCCTCCTCTTGGCTTTCTAGTATATCGGTTATTCTTACCCCAAAAGCTGTAAAGCAGTAGAAGCGCTCGGATGAGAGAGATTAGAGGATGTCTAGAGTATCTAGAGAGTAGAATCTCTCCAGAACATCTAGAGAGTATCTTGTCTAAAGATACCAGACTCATCAATGTGAAGAATGAGACAGTGATGTCACAGCCAGGGGATTTACCAGGTCTATGAGAGATACTAGAGAATGTATGGGCTTGTAAGAATGATTTTCCCAAAAGGGGTTTTCTTGTTGTTTTTTTATTGTTTTGTTTTGTTTATGCTGGATATAAACAGACTTGGGTGTTTTGGATCATGACATGAACTGTATGGTTAGTTCTACTGGGAGCTTTGTTTTCTTATATTTATTTAAATATTTAGATATTTAAATCTTGTTGATCTCAACAGCACCTTCAGTGAAGAGTTCAGGTGAAGTATTAATATCTCAGTATTGGAATTGGACAAAAATTTTAGATTAGATGTACTTAGAGTTTAGGTTTTTTTGTTTCAGTCTCTGCTCATAAATAAAAGTGGTGAAATCAGTTATCTGTAGAATGGGTTTGTTAACATGGACAGAGTCCCTTTCTCACTTGCAGCTGTATTTCTTTACTAGAGTACCAGCTGGGCAAATAACTGAGGAGGTGAGTGCAGTGCTGACTCAAAAACTGAAATGTTTCCATTTGGTGTCACCAGGTCTCATCGAGTGTTACCTGGCATCCAACAGCATCCGTGAAGCCATGGTGATGGCAAACAACGTGTACAAAACTCTGGGAGCAAATGCACAGACACTCACCCTGCTGGCAACTGTCTGCCTGGAGGACCCCGTCACACAGGAAAAAGCAAAAACCTTACTGGACAAAGCACTAACACAAAGACCTGATTACATTAAAGCTGTGGTAAAGAAAGCAGAACTTCTTAGTAAGTGCCTTTTTTCTCTGTGTTGGTTTATTTAGAGATACTCTTGTATGTGGAAGAGTGTTCTTCAGACTCATCAATGTGAAGGATGTAGCAGTGATGTTACAGCCCAGGGATTTATCAGTTCTATCCTAAAGGAAAAAACACAGGGATTCATTGCATCCAGCAGCTGATACTGCACCACACCAGCACTTAAAGCATTTGCAAACAGAATGTTTTGACTTCAGAGTAGATGTAACTGTGAGTGTAGCAGGTATTGCAACAAAAAGCCATTGTTTAGAGTTAATCTTGCAAGAAGTAGATCACTGCTGCCCTCCTTGCTGACAGTGCTGAAGGGACAAACAGTCTGGTGTTGTGATGAGTCTGTGAACGCTCTGACTTTATAGATTTATCTCAGCTATTAATTAAAACTGTAGTTTTGCCTGTGAACAGGTAGAGAGCAGAAGTATGAAGATGGAATTGCTTTGCTGAGGAATGCACTGGCCAATCAGAGTGACTGTGTGCTGCACCGGATCCTGGGAGACTTCCTGGTGGCTGTCAATGAGTACCAGGAAGCAATGGACCAGTACAGTATAGCCCTGAGGTAAAGCACACCCTGAGATTGCAGTAGGTTTCTAGGAACCAATAATCAGCTTGACTAAGTAAAGAGTTGAGCCACTGATTGATTAGAATGAGAATCGGAGATGGCTTTACATCACTCTCCCCTAAAACAAACAAAAACGTACAAATTACATCCTCTTAATTAATTAGTTGGTCTTAAGGCTTTGATCTGAGAAGTGCCCAATGTAGGGACTGCATTAACACTAGACACGTCACTAGGCTTGTGATTCCTTAACTAACAAAAGTTTTAAGGCATGAAATTATTTATAGTTATTAATTAATAGTCAGGCACATGAAAATCCATTCCTTTAGACTAGAAGGTGCTATATAAAAATGAGCTATTCAGTACATTTAAATAGTGTGATTCAACTTAACATAACCTAAATGTTATTTTAGGATGTTACTATGTTAAATATTCCCATGTTTTGATTCCAGCAACTTCAGTGTGCCTTAAATCCAGCACATTATGTCCACTGTAAACTTGTATAGCTTAAATGGGTCAGCTGGTTTTTGCTTGGATATAATATATTTAGTCAGAGTCATTTACATTTTTACTGCTTTGCTGCCACTTTATAATTAGTATTGTTGGAAGAGGTGACTAAGTTTTCTGGAAGAGTGGGATGTTTAGATAAGTGCATTCTTGAGGATCAAAACTGTTTTATATGGAGATTTAATACTCAGTGGTACAGTCACCCTTAGGGGAAGTTGCATCAGCTACTAAAAGAAGCTTCTTGATGAAGTTAAACAGGAAGTGGAGACAGCAAGATGAGATTTTGTTATTTTTCTTTACACTGAGGCCACAAATAAAGAGAAAAAAAGTTTCAGGACAATGCTTTCTTTTTGTTCCTTTCTTCAGTTTGGATCCAAACGATCAGAAGTCACTAGAAGGACTGCAGAAAATGGAAAAAGAGGAAAGTCCAACAGATGCCACCCAGGAAGAAGATGTGGATGACATGGAGGGAAGTGGAGAAGAAGGGGACTTGGAAGGCAGTGACAGTGAAGCAGCTCAGTGGGCAGATCAAGAACAGTGGTTTGGGATGCAATAAAGGTCTCACCTGCTGCTTGTTCTGGCACTTGAACACACCACTAGGGCCATTCTTCTTAGAAGAACAGAAACTATGATTTTTTTGCAGTAACAAAGGACCTTTTTTTGTTGGTTTTTTTTAATAGACTCTGAAACCATTTAATACTCCTGTACATCTCAGTACCATGAAGATTCTCGATGCTTCTTATTTATTAAGTATAAGGGACTAACTGCATCCACGGTTATTTGCAACTTTCATTTTGAAAAATTCCTGCTAAAAGTAAAACCATCAGAATCTGAGGTGTGTAATGAGCCTGTTGGGATGAAAACAATGTCTGAGTTCTGTCCAGGACTGTGTGTGCTTGGAGCTGTAAATACAGGGGTTTGTACTCCTTGGTGGGAAGGGTCTTACTCTCGTTTGTGTGCTCCTGTTTCAGCTCGTGCTCCTGTTGAAAGTCTGGGGCAGTTGATTGGATGTGACTGAAAGCAGCACTTTTCTCTTGCTGTGTTTGTTGAATTAATTTGTCTTTTTCCAGGGCATTACCTGTGCTGTCCAGGAGAGGTTTGGGACAATAGGCAACTTGGACTTACAGGACATTTTTTGTAGCTGACTGATTTCTCTGTGTACAGAGTTGAGCCAATGGTGGAGAATTAAAGTGATTTCCTCAGTCCTTACTAAACCCTGTAATCACTTAAAGTCTGTACATGAGCATTTATTTTAAAATGAAGTTTAGTTTTATTTCAGGATGTTCCTAAAAGCTTTTACAGCAGTGACTCAAAGCACTTCACATTCTGTATACAGCACTGACATTTAAAATGGTATAAAAGGAATCCATCCCTCTTCCCTTGCATTGCTGGAGAAATGTTAAATTATGCAAAACCCCATATTGTCCTGGTTTTTCCATGTTTATGTACTTCCTGGTTTTGTCAGGTAACACTTGAATTCATGTTTTCCCCTCACCTTTTGAAGCAAAATCACTTCATGTACAGATTCTCAGCATTTCAAGGGTGAGCTGCTTTGGGTAATCTAGAAACTGTTGCAGTTCTGTGGGCTTGATGTGTGGGAGGAGGAATTACTTATTTTTCTTACTGTTCTGATTGCCTTAGTCTTTACCAAAACACGGGGGTTTTTTTTTATCTTTATATTGGCAATTTAATTCCTTTTGTATTTATTCTGTTACCACAGGTATGCTGGAGCACACAGACTTTTTTTTAGAAAGCTAAAAAATAGTTTCAAGTGTCAGTTGGAGTAAAAATGGCTGTTTGATACAACTACATGAGATGGAAAAGAAGCTTCTCCCTGTAAGGCAGATAAAATATCATCCCTCTGTGATGTATCAAAAATGCAAACAGAAAGAATAGGCAGATTATGGGCTGTTTTGGAAATGTTTTGGTATGTCACATCTGACAAAGAAGGAGTCTGATAGTTTGTCCATTTAAAAAAGGAAAAGGGCTGGGTGCCTGTTCTCTCTGGAATTTCGTGGGCTTTAAACTTTCCAAAATATCAGACTGAATCGTGGTTGTTTGAAGGTGATTTGGGAAGAACAGCAAAGCATGTGCTGCTGTCCTGGGGGGTGGATGGGCATGAGCTGCTCCTGCTCTTCCATTGAGCAAATCCACCAAATGAGAGGCCTGATCCTGTTCTTCCCTTGTACCATTGCTGTGGGATGCAGTGAATAGATTTCAGCTCATCACATGTCTCATGACAGAAATATATTTGTACAAGCAAATTCAAAGCATCTTTTTTTAAAAAAAAAAAAAAAGCTTTGTTTTCTCCTCACACTCAACATTCATCTGATTCATCTGCAGCTTTCTAGTTGTATTGCAGACCTCTGCTGTGGATGAAAATTGAGTTGTTTGTGGTGTGTTTGTATATAATCTGATAATCTCTGCTCTTAAAACAGGCAGGAAACTAAAAGTACTTCAAGATAAGTGTGTTTAGGTGCAGCTTTAACAAGTCCAGGCACACCTTAGGACACCTTGAGGTGGCTGTTCAAAATAGAGTTGGATCCTTGCTGCTTTGGTTTTCTGAGAACTTGGCTCCTCACTGAAAATTAAATGTCAGATCCTGCAGATAAAACCTCAGTGAGTATCTGATGTGTTGGGCTCACGTAGCTGGTGTGTAATCTTTGCTAATAGTTGTACAGTAAGGGAATAAGGAATTTCAAGGTGCATTTGAGATTATATAGATATATTTAGCACTCACTTCAGAATTCTAGAGGGATTCTTGCCTATTAATGAGCCTTCATTAGTGCTCTAATTTTAGAATGTGATCTCTGGTTTTGCAGAGATTTTGTAGTCTCCAGTGCCCTTCTAGTTCAGGGAATAGAACAATTAGCCCTTAATGAGCAGCTGACCTCATTCCCTCCCTCAGTCACGTGCTGTGCACCTTAGAAGAAAAGATCACAAAGCCAAAAACTGAAGTTCAGGCTGTGTCAAATCAGGGATGGAAGTGAAACAGTTTGTGAGGCAAAAAAGCTGTTGCCATCCAGTTCTAACTGTACAGTGTTGGCATGTCTGAGATGCCAGTCTGGAGCTGGGTAAGGACAGAGTGCCCAAGTTTGCTTGAAATCACTGAGTTTAAGTTACAAATATAATTTAAATTTTAGTTCTTTCGTGTTTTGCAATAGGAAAGACAAAAAGTGGTGGAAAGGGATTGATTTTTTTCAAACCATACGTAGACTTGGGTGAGGGCTAAAAGGCTGAGTTTAGCAGAGCCTAAAAGCAGCACAAATTCAGGATGTGGCTAGAAATTGCCTAAATAATGCGTTTATTCACATGTTATCCTCCCATGTGCTGATAACACCTGAAATTCCAGCAGTATTTCTAATTCTGATTTTCTGATCTTGGGAATTCTGCAATTGTGAAGCAGAGATAAAGAAGGGACTGCTGGCCAATATCAGTGTTTTCTGTCCAACTGAGGTGCTTCTTTCCTGCTACTGCTGATTATAGAGAGATTTTTGATTAACTAGCAATTTTTTTTCCCTTTCAGTAACTGTCTTCCTCATTAGGCCTCTTTGTGTGGTGATTCTTCCCTCCTTGCTTTTCAGGAGCTCAGTGATGTGTGAACTGATCCATCCACGACAGAAGCAGGGAGGATTTCTGATTCAGCAAAACTTATTCCCTCCCTTAGATCTCAGGGGTAAGAAAATCTCAAAGGCTGTGTCAGCCACTGTAATTTCAAGTTACACAAATACACCACATCCAAATATCTTTTAGGAAAACAGATCTAAATCAGTGCAGTCTGCAGGGGTCTGAAATTTAGTGACCTTAGGTGGGCTTAAACTGAGTATAAACCTGTGATTTCAAACTAAATAACCTTAGGCAGGGCTTAAAGTTCTAGATAAGCTGTATTCAGTACTGCCCTTCAGTAAATTGGGACCATTTTATTTAGTGCCCAGCAGAACTCAAGCACACTGCAGTTGGTTTCAGTGTCGTTTCTTCACGGAAAGGATCCAGTGTGGGCCTGAATATTTACAGGCAACAAGGAGTCCAGTTACATGGCAGTGGCTGGAGGGGCAGCAGCAGCAGAAGCAGCACTGCTCAGCTACTGTGGATCAGGGATTTGGAACATCTCCCAGCTGGACTCCTGGGCTGGGGGAGTTCAGGGGTTGGCAGAAATGAGCTCCTTACTTTAGCAGTTAATCCAAGAGCTTGGGTTGGTCTGGCAGCACAAAAGGGCCTGTTCCTGTGCTGGAGAGGCAGCGTGTGCTTTGCTGGAAAAAGCTGTTACGATGCCAGTTCTTTCCCTGAACTATTTAACTATAGAAAAATACTTCCAATTTTTATATTCCTACTTTATTTCCTTGCATTCATTGTGTGCTATGCTGTGTTACTCCTTCATGTGCAGTATGGTTGGATGGGCTGAAGCTGCTAACTTTGCTTCATCCTCTTGGAATACTAAATAGTTTTCCAGGACGCTGAAGTGTGGTGACATCAGCAGGACAACAACAGCAATCAGTGGATACTCAACTTCCTTGGGCTGCTCTGTGGAAGCTGCTGTCTGTGTGGTTCCTGGGATAAATGTCTGTTGGGAAGCCAGTAAAGCTGGGATCTGTGACTGAGGAGCTGCTTTGCCTTGTAAAACTTGGTGGGTGCTGATAGGAGTGGGAAGGTGGTGTAACCTCAGTTTCTGCTTTCCCTGCTGAGGTCCATAGTGAAAGTGAGATGGGGAATTTGTATGGATTGATTGTCAATCTGGAATGTTGGGGTCTGTGTAACTAACAGGGGGAAAGTTTGGCATTACTCTGAAAAAAGCAGTAATTGCTGTATTAGCCCAAATTCTCTCTGGCCAGGGCAGCTCCTGGATTCTGGCTGTGCCAAGAGGAGGGACAGGGTATGGAGACAGGCTGTCACCTTTCCTCAGCTCCCCAGGAGAGCTTTTAATAGGTGAGAAAGGAGGAGGTGGCTCCCATTGACCTTTTGGTGTCAGTTCTGCAGAGGATAATGTCACACTGAAACTCAGCCAATTTGATAAAGCTGGAGGTCAAGTGTTTGCTCCCCTTGTGGAAATATACTGGGCTCTGAGAAGTTTTAAGGACCCTCCACCCAGCTCTCTGGAAATATTTGAGTTTTTGGAAGAGAGATTTAACCCTTCCTGTGCTGTGCTTTGATTTCTGCCCTTGTTGCTGCTGCTGCTCTTGCCTGAAAAGGGGGATAAGGAAACAGATGGGTTTGATCTCCTTTTGTACTTGGATTTACCATCCATGCAGTAAATTCAGAGGCTTCACAGGGTGGCAGGAAGAACATCCATCATCTGGCCTTAAAGAGGTGTCGAGAGGTTTACAGCTTGGTGCTGGGGTTCTGTGGTAGGACACTAAGGTGCTGTGTGGTGAAGGGAGGTTTATGGCCCAGTCCTAACCCCAGTCTAGTCCCAGTGCCAGCCCAGTGAGCAGAGCCTTTCCACTGGGTAAAAGAGGAACCGAGAGGCTTGATGGGATGCTGCCAGCAGGGCTTTCACCCAGATGGCAATGTCTTGGAAAAGACTTCAAAGCCTTGAAGCTGCCATGCAGCTGGTGAGGGAGCTCTTAATCCCATTAGGATTTGGGATCAGAGCATCAGCAGCTCTGTTTTGGGAAAGGTTGGATGCTGTTTGTCTTTCAGAGTAAGTCTGCCCAGCCGGCAGCTCCAGGAGCAGGAAGGGCATCACCCCTATAGACTTGGCTATAAGGGAATTACTCTTATAGGTTCAGTTCCCATTGTCTCTAATGAAAGGGCGGAGCCTTGGCCTCATTAGGTAAATCCCTGGAGCCTGCTAAATTGAGTCTGAAGTCTCCTCTGCACTTCCACGTGGGTAAATCGTTGGGATGTAATATTTTAGAAGACCACCTCAGGTGCTCAGAGCTCTGCAGACTGAGCAGAGGGGGATTGCTGGCCTGTCTTTTACAGTCCCAGGATTTTCCTGTGGCTTTTTCCTAGCTCAGTGGGGAAGAAAATTTGCCATCTCCCCTCCCCAAGGCTTCTCTCATTTCTCACCCACCCTCCTGGGGGTGGATGTGGGCTCTAATCACACACAAATTCACTTCGAGGTAAAAATGGGGTTATTTCCTGCCCTCTGTATTTAGAGTTTGATGTAATGTGCCCATAATGCCTCATAACTGCTCTATGGGGAGCTGCTTCCTTGCTCTGCTGTCAGTGGCTCATCCATGTGATGCTTTAGAGCCGGGGGTTGCAGGGAGAGGAGGAGGAGGAGGAGGGGGAAGATGAAGCTGTTGATTTCAGCATCTCTTACCACACACTCTTGCACTGAGTACCTTGGCAACCCACTGAGCATCACGTTCTGCTCACATGGCTGTACTCCAGAGTGCTGCCTCAGGGTCACTTGAGGGACTCGCTCTGCCTTTAGCTTGCAGATCATCATTTAAAGAAACGTTTAAAAATCAGGTGTGAGTTCGTGTCACTTTGCTCGGAGAGGCGCTGTCTGAGCGCAGAGGTGCTGGAATGTACCTCGCTGTGACAGCAGCTCGAGCTGTTCACTGAATAATGACTTTGTATCTCCCTGAGGGTTACACTCGTGCTGGGGACAAGAATTTCAGGATGAGAAAAGGGGCAGGAGATGGGCCAGGCAGGAGCACGTTGGTACATGTGATGGTGAGATCTGAGCAACACTTCAGCTGCGAGGGAGCCTCGTTGTCCCTTTGGTTGCTTCCTAATTACAGCCAGGCTGAGGCTGTGACAAGAGGTGCTACTGGGGCAGTTTGTTCTGGCCAAGTGCTTGTGATCCCTCAGTCCAGGTGCCCCTGGGAAGTGCAAACAGGAGCCCCAGCGGGAAGGGCTGTGCTGGCAGAGCTCTTGGTGTGTGCTGAGGCTCCAAATGCAGCCCCGGGAAGAGCTGCAGCAGGAGGTCCAGAGTGTGGAGCTGGGCTCTGACAGCCCCAGCCGGGGGTGAGAGCAGAGCTCAGCCTGCCCACACAACACTACCATAGTAGGAAGCAGCCACAGCAGCTCAGCCCGATGCCTTAACACACCCTCCACCATCCCAGAGTTCTGCTGGACAATGGAATTCAACCTCTGTATTTTTAAACCTCACACCGTGGTGTTTGAAGGGTCTCAGATGTGTCACCTCATTTGGATAAGGCTGTTTGCCAGCACGGTGCTGCTCTCAGGGACTGAGGCTGAGGGCCATTACACCTCATTTAAAATATATTCCTCAAGTTGCCTCTTATGCCAAACAAAACGTAGTGTTTGGGCTTTGGAGCAGAGCATTACAGGACACTTGGAAAAGCCAGCTTTTACCCTTGAGGTGCTTTAGCCTTGCCTAACTCCTGCACTGTGAGCTCGTGGCAGAACAGCCCTTGGTGTGGGGAAGGGAGTGAGCCCAGCAGGATGCTCGTGGTGTGGTTTGGAGCAAACACATTTGGTTCATCCTCCTTTTGCCTACGGAAGGGGAAGAGACCAGGAGCTACTTTAGGCTGGGGCAATTTAGAAGATAGAATAGGACAAAAAAAAAAAAAAAAAGATGTAGTTGGGAAAGAATTGTTTATTTTATGTTTTCTCAGAGGGATTTTACAAACAATGGAGCATTTTAAAAAAACTGAGTGATCAAAGTACTTGACAGTGTCCCTTAAACACACACACAAGCCCCTGGACAGAGGAAATCACACCAGCGAGGAGGTCAATACTGCCGAGGAGCAGCTGCATCTGCATAGTTCTAGGAGGGAAGATTGTGGTGGTGCTAAAAAGTGGCATCCTGGCATTAAAATAAGAAGAGCACGGACCTGCAGGAAACAAAGTGCATCAAATACCACGCCGAGTATGTATTGGAGAATAAATTTATTTACCTGATACAAATGAAACTAGGTGTGATGCTCCTTTTACTGTCAGCATGTCAATAGACAATTGATCTTATTTACAACTTCTAAAGGTCACACATGCAGCTGTGGGAACTGGCTACGTCGTTGTTGCTTTTTAGATAAATGCATCACGATATTTTGTATTGCACCAACATCTGTCTTACTGCCTTAGATTTAAATAAGTTACATTACAGTGCAAAAGAGGTTGATTTGCACAGATGATAAAAAAAATCCAAAGTTATGAAGTGGAGGCTTACGGTTTAACATTCATCTGTAATCGTTTCCATGGATTTATAAATAGGAGAGCATTGTACAGAAGCTGTTGGAGTTGGATGTTTGGATGATACAATACAGAGAGATCCATCTACAACCCAAGGCATGCATTATCTGATATTGTACATTGTATAAACTGACATTTTACATACAGGAAATATGGGAAATTGGCTGACAGCTCCGTGATTCTTGTTCAAGGAAAACCCAACTCTTCTCCATGCAGCACAGAAACCAACCTTCTCTGGAGAGAGTTCCGCCTCGAAAATCTATATTGCACGTTTGTACATCTGTATCATGGAGTCCTAATGGTACCACACATTTCTTCCACAGAGAACACAATGAGTTTTTGTTTTTAGGGAAAGCAAAGAATCTTTACACGATACATGCAGAAGTTTTGGTAGATGTGTTGCTAAAAACACATGCACGCAACAAAACAACCTTACATTTCTGCAAAATTGTTTAGGAAGTGATTACTCCAGTATTGCTGAAAAGGAAAGAAAGAAAAGGCATCAGTTAATGAAAGGATGAATGCTCAGTTATCATTATACAAGCAAGACTAAGATCAACAGTGACAGAAGAAAGAATGTTAAGTTTGGTAACTGGCTGCTCTGTCGTTGAAGGGACACTCTCAGGTTACTTTGTCCTTTAAGCCCAGACCCTCTGGATTAAAGCTCAGCTCCTCTGAGCAGAGCTCCCTTAATCACCAGCAGAGCCAGCACTTCCTACCAAAGACTGCAGTGAAAAATAATTAAGACATTCAAGTAACTTTTGCCTTTCTCTGCCTGATCAGTGGCAACAGACAAGTCTCACTGATCTGGAATTTTTATTTTCAAGTTTCACCCTACACACGTGGAGCTCAAGGTTTTAAGGGTGTTTTTCTAATCGAGGCATTATTCCAAGTTTGGTCCCCAAAGTGACCTAACAATGTCCCTTTTCCAGGCAGCTTGTTCTGGGAAGCAGTAGGAAAGCTTTGAAGAAGTCATTACACTACACAGATTAATGTGTAGGCCAAGGGGAGAGTACAAGGTCCTAAAGCTCCCCCTGTACTTCACCCCACACCACAGCATAAGGTCGGCCCCGTGTCTGGGAGAGCCTGGGGTGCTCTGGGGCCCTACAACTCCAGGGAAGCTCTTCCAAACACTGCTTCAACACAGTAAAATTTGGGCTCTCCTGCTAAGATTTGAAAATGCATATTAATGCAATTAAGGATGTAATTAGCAGAGATTAGGGAAACAGTTAATGGTTAGAAGTGCAAAAAAGTAAAACAAGACAGGTGCAAGAGACAGACGACTCTGTATCGGTTTTACCTCCCTTCATCTCAGCAAAAATCGAACCCTCTTTAGGCTGTTTACCACGAACTGTGGGCAGGAGCTGTGTTCTCTGAACAGAACTGCTGTACTGCATTCTATCAGCAGATTAAAATCTCATTTTCGTACCATTTACCTCCCAACCAGACTCCCTGCAAACACGAGCCCTGGAGCCCTTGGACAGACTGGTGTATGTTTTTCTGCAGCCTCTTTCATCCTCATTTATTTGCAATAACGTTTTGGGGAACCAAGTATGAACTATTTTTATTGCTTGGATGGCAGCAAGAAGGAGCAGCTCATTGTGTAGCTCATGGACAGCACTTTGGATCATTCATATGTGAAAGCAGAGGGAGCCCAAGGCACTGCAAAGACAAAAGCTCCTGTCTAAATATTTAGTGTAGAGCTGCAGCTGCCTGAGCATCCTCCTTGCTACAGAACTCTGGATTCAGGAGGAGCTGCTCTTATTCCAAACCCCACTGGGTTCCCAGCACAAGCCAATATCCTTCCTGGTGTTCCCAGCATAAGGCAGCATCAATCACACGATTGATCCTGGTCTTACACACCCCTCTCACACTAGAAAATAAGCAGCAACGTGTGAGGGCACCAAGGAATCCAGAAAACAGCAGAGATGACAAAGCTGGGTGAGATGAGAGCAAAGAGAAACAAAAAATATGAAATTATTTTCTAAGAATGGAGTGGGAGATCAAGCCCGGGGAACTCTGAGCTATTTCTGCTTGAGGAAGTGCTGTCGTTTGTATGTTCTCAGGAACACAGAAAATAGGAACAGGAAAATAGGAGTTATCTATTTGTACCCCCAGTTACCCTATTTCAACCTGGGGAGGCTTGAGAGGAAATATTTGGGACCAAAGAAATTAAATGAGAATTTCAACTTCAAGATGTTGGCAAGTCAGCCTGTTCTGAAAGGTCCTCCCTTCCTGGCTTCTCCAGATGAAAGGGCTGAGGCTGAAGGATAACAGGATTTATACAACTAAGGTAAATTGAGTTAACACATTTCCTGCAGTGATTCCATACCTTGCACTGCAGTTCTGTACTTTCTAGAACAGAAAAGCCATCAGAAAAGCTGCCTTTTTCTCTCCTACTGCAACTCCCACTGCCTGCTCAGCTCCCAGGGTGGAGCCCAGACCCACAGCACTCCCTCCAGGATCACAAGGTTGTAATTCCAGGGCAGGATGAGCTGCCCAGGAGGAGGCTCATGGTAGGTCTTAATATTTGGCCAATCCAGGCCAGAGAAAGCTGGGATTTACAACAGCTGGAAAACAGAAGTCCTAAAGCACAGCACAGCTGCCATTGAACTTGAGACCTGCACCTGCTGATCTTGGGGAACTCTATTGCTCCACTTATGCAGGAAGATTTGGACAAGACTGGGAGAAATAAAATCAGGGTAGATGAAGATTGCTTGGGCTCTGTAGGAACGAACACCTTATAAAAGCTGACTGTTCCTGTAAGCTCATGAGCCTGTAGGGATGGATCCCACTCCATTTACCCACCACTCATCCAGCTTTCTAGGGCAAACTCTAGGAACACAAGGCCCTATCCCAAGTGCCTCCAAGACATGAGCAAGCTCTCAGATGTCTATGGAAATCCAGGATACAAGCAGCAAGATTCATTTTCAACACAGACAGGTGTTGAAGACTGAATTCTACTTATCAACAGTCATCTCCCCCTTCACCTTCTTAGAGAAGGAAAAAGGGGCCATATAGCAGGATCATTTGGCATAAAAGACAAGAAGAGGATTGTACAAGAAGCAGGATCACTCATGCTGGCTTTAAAAAGGCCTCTGCAGGTTCAATAGAACCAGTGCTCAAGGATTCAGTGGCATTCCTGCCCTGGAAAATGTCTGACAATGACATTGGGAGCACACAGAACTAACTTGCTAGTATTTGTTTCCAACAAGTAACATACTGGGACATATTTTGATCTCAAGGAATCCTGAATCACATGAACTATTATTTTTCCATTTCAAGAAACAGGGTCAAGCTTCATGCTGCTCATTTGTTATTGATACAGCAAATGGCCAGTGCAGGCCAGTGGTTTTGTGGAATGCAAAACCTTAGTTTGGCTCTTCCACACTAAAAAAGGGCATTCAAGGGGATTTAAAATGCTCACAGCTCAGCAACACACCTACTCATCAGGTCAGCTCCTCTGAGCCTCTGCAGCACCAACTCAGACAAGTCAAAGTCTCTGTAAGCAGAGCACTCACAATGCAGTGGAATTTCTGATAGAGCCTGAGTGTTCTGAGGGGAGAGTCTGTATTTGAGAGCTTAAACCAAGAGAATGTGATGTGTGCTCGCTGGATTCCAGCTGGCACCAACAGGACACAGCCTGGAACTGTCCTGTCCCTCCAGGAGGGATCACAAAGCTGCCTGAATTTGGTTACTCAGCCTGAGCCAGCACAAGATAACACAGCACCTGCTGCTCTACAGACACAGTGACCCCAGGACAGGTTTCAGAGACTATCCTGTTAAGCTGAGACTGTTCTTTTGCCTTCTCAGATGGCCACTGTACAAATAATGAACTGCTTTTGCCAGGAGCAGCACCTGCCCTTTGAGCACTGCTGGTACCAGGGATGAGGGAAGGGTGGGAGCCCCTGTTTCAGAGCAGGGAAAGAGCTTTGGAGTAAACCAGCACCTGACCACGAGTACCAGAGAGTTTTGGACACTAAACATTCACGTTCACAGCTGTCAGGGTCTTAAGTTTGAGATAAAATTAGACAAATCTGTAACTTAAGACCAAAAGCTGTAAGACCTTGGGGCACTAAGGCTCCCAGGTGCTATAAAACAAGACCCTAAAATACACTAAACCAAAAGCAAGTGCTTTGCCTTTGGAATCAGTAATTTGAGCTTCAGACCACAAAACAAGAGTCTAAAGTGGTGATAATAATGTAGCACAGCAGAGTTTGACAAAACACAGCATGGGAATGAAGGAAATTACTATTTATTCTTCAACATGTATACATCATAATGCTATTTTACAGCAAGTCACCACTGGCAGGGTGAAATGGAAGAGAAATACTCACTTTAGTCGATGAAAGTTGGAAGGCATTGGAGAAAAACACCACAGTTAGGACTGTTAATGACTTACACATTGTTGATACAGGACTGAATTTGAAAACATGCTTTAACATTTACCGTAATAATGAAGGTGGTTAGTGCCACATCAAAATAAAAATAGTTCTATACAATATGTTCAATTTGGTCATGTGCTATTTACAGATTTTACAAAAAACACACACGAGCTTGTTACTTCAAGTCAGGCTTACAACAGGCCAGCAGAGTAACCCCATGGATACAACTGAGCATTAGTGCCCTAAGTGTAGGAAATTCTAATTTCTAACCTATGCAGTGCAAGTAATTTTTCCAGGTCTCATTGCAAATTTTGATCTTAAAGGGGGGAGGAAAAAAAAGAGAAAGAAATAGAAAGGCTCGGATGTGTAAATAAAGTATTAAACCCCAACTTAAACCCTCTTTTGAATTCAAATAGATTGTGTTTGTTAAAAAGGCTTTAGATTTAAGGAGACAGAAGTAGCCCTCCCTGTCCCTGCAAAACGGGCAACATTGGCAAAATAAGGTCTTGTTACAATAAAATACAATAGACAAAATAAATAATCTTAAAAAAACCCACAACCCTATTTGTGTTGAGAGTATGGAAGAACCCCAGCAGGCTGCAGCTGGAATGGTATTTTCTGCACGAGCAAGATTAGGCATTACCTCATACAGAAACTGGTGTAAACAAGGACAGTTAAGAACCAAGAGTGAGGGAAGAGGGGAACTGAGAAGGAATCCTGACTGAGGGAGCAGGACTCTCTACCCAGTGCAGAAAGTTCTGCTCGTGAATCAAACCTGACTTTATGACAAATTAAGTTTGGATGATCATGCAGAAGACAAACAGTTACATGCTTTTTTAGTTTTAGACAACACACATTCATTCCCTAAAATCTGCTGCCAATTTAGTCTGATAGTGTCCGCTGGCTCAAAACAAATTTACTTTTTTTTTTTACATGATGAATAGACTATTGAACAGAACACTGTACATGCTTTTCATCTACAAAAAAATATTTGCATAAAATAGTGTTAGTTCTCTGTACATGTCAATGGACACTTTAACTGTGTATAAAAGAGGAATATATTGCCCCCACTGAAGTCAGAAAAAGCAAAAAACCAAAAATCTAGATTATGAAACCTCCATCACCGGCAAATATGTTCATGTGAAAATTCAGCAGAAATAGACAGTTGCTCTAAACAATAAAAAAATTAAGTTAAACTCTTTTTTTTTTTTTCCATTGAATGTAAAACTCGTCACCATGTCAGTCAAGACCAGAACATATCACTAAAGTTAGTGTCTGTGCTGTAAAGCCAGATAACCAAGGGCATAGTAATGAACACAAACGGCCAGGAAACTCCTTCGGTGCATGCTGACAGAGCACAGGGTTTGGTGGCAGGCCTCACACTATCTTTACCAGGTTCCAGGTAGTTACGGGCCACATATTTAAGTGTTTCATCCAGCAGAATGACGGGGAGGGAGATTTTCAACACCATCAGCCACTGAGTCACGTTCAACGGCGTGATCTGGAAGATAATCTGAAAGAAAAGCCGAGTGTTACAGAATCCCAGGATGTGCCAAGCTGGAAGGGACCCACAAGGATCATCGAGTCCAACCCTCAGTCCTGCACAGGCCCATCCCCA
Source organism: Corapipo altera (assembly GCF_003945725.1). Classification (NCBI taxonomy): domain Eukaryota; kingdom Metazoa; phylum Chordata; class Aves; order Passeriformes; family Pipridae; genus Corapipo; species Corapipo altera. The sequence continues at coordinate 5,805,887 of NW_020884906.1, forward strand.
AGAGTCACCCTGTGCCTTAGAGGATCATCCAAATGCTCCCTGAGCTCTGGCAGCCTTGGAGCTGTGCCCACTGCCCTGGGGAGCCTGGTCAGTGCCCAACCACCCTCTGGGGAAGAACTTTTTCTAACATCCAACCTAAACCTGCCCTGACAGAACTCCAGGCCATTCCCTGGGTCCTGTCCCTGGTCCCCACAGAGCAGAGCTCAGGGCCTGCCCCTCACAAGGAAATTGTAACTGCAACGAGGTCTCCCCTCAGTTTCCTCCAGCTGAACACACCAAGTGCCCTCAGCCACTCCTCATACAGCCTCCCCTCCAGGCCCTTCCCCATCTTCACTGCCCTCCTCTGGACACTCTCTAATGCCTTAATATCTTTCTTACACTGTGGTGACCAAAGCTGCCGCAATATTGCAGATGCATCTCTTCTCCCCCTCCAGCCCTTGCCTTAAGCCCCACACAGGTTTGTGCTCTACCTCCAAGGTCAGGGGTGGGCGTGAGACACGTGCACTTACTGGCAGTGGTTCCACATAAAGGATAAGGAAGTGGAGGGACATGGACAAGCAAATGGCTCCCACCAGCCAGATGTTCTCCCACGGGGGCATCCTCATCAGGGACTGGTTTTCTGACAGGCTGCAAAGAGGAACACGGGACATGTGTGTGCAGGTAACACCAAAAGGAAGCTCCATGAACCACACCACCATCCAGACAGCACAGCATCCCTGTGCATGGCAAGGCACAGGGATCCCATCAGGGAGGCAGGGAAGATCCCAGGATATGGTTTTATATGTATGTTGCAACTTTAAACTACCCTGAAATTCAGCTTAGAAAAGCAGTCAGTCAGCCTCACATTTAATCCTGAAAGCTCTTGTATGATCTGCTCATTCTTGATCTGGTCCGTTCTTTTCACTATGACCCCAAAATCCTCCCTGTGGGAAGGGCAAGGGAAGGATGGACATGGAAGCATAAGACAAAATCCACCCCAGTCCACCCAGTTCTTCTGAAGTTCACTGAAAGACTGACAGAGGGTCAAGTATTGGCACCTTCCTTAGTCCTGCTCTTGATTCCATTTGCATTTAGGCAGAAGAGGCTGAGATCCAGAGCACTGGATGTAGGACCTTACTATGTAGGACTACCCCAGTACACTTGTATTTGAAGTTTATTTGTTTTTAAATTAACTGACCTCTAAGCTATTTGAAGAAAAATACCCTTGACATTGTGCTATTTAGTGGTTTCCATTTATAATCTAATATTAATTGGCTAAACCCACACTCCCTTAGGGCAGGAAAAACTATTTTCCATATCTTCAGCATTCTTATTTTAGTTCTCCTTGATATCACTTTATACCAACATAGGAGGGATAATCTGATTGATTAAGCTTAGATTAAAAATAATGGAAAATATTTCAGTTGCTTGTGCTTAGTAAAATACCAGAGTGAATTGGCAGCCTTAAAAATATACCTTATGATAAGGGATCTCAAATGTTATCTCAGAGTCATTTTGTTTGCACTACTGGGACTGAGAAAGGAAATGTGACTCATTCTTTGTTAGCTGAGCTGTCCACCAAGAATCAAATTACACAGAAAGCAGGATTTTGGAGGAGTTTTATGCAGAGGCTCTGCTTTCCTGCCTGGACACACGAACCTGTTGAGAGCATTGCACATCTCTATGGTGACGAGCACAGACAGAGCCATTGTCATCGGATACGGGGACTCGAAAACCGTGCAGTCGACCCCGAAGAAATCTGGATTGTCCTCTTTGCACTGCAGAAAATGGCTCTGGAACAGAACAATGTGAGCTCACTCCCACAGCTTGTTAACTTTGAAAATTGTAAAACAGGCAATTAGGCAAAAAAAGCAGTGAGTATTATAGAAAGAGAAGTTTCTACTGTGACTCTCAAATCCAGTGCTTATAAACTTTTGCCCACTTCAGAAAAATCCCCTTTAGGCTTTTACTTACAACAATTAACCCTTCAAACTGTTGGAAGCTCAGGTATCCAACCCCGGAGCTTTACTGTTAAGACTAATTAATCATGATCAAATTTTACAGTAACAGGTCTGAAAATGTCCAATTATATAAATTCCTGCAACCTACCAGTTTTCTACAGTCATTTCAAGCACGAAAGCAGCAGGTAAAGCATGAAAGCTCCCCTCTCCCCCCAAAAATATTAAACTGAGCAAATACCAGCTGGTAAAAGGAAACTCTTGGACCACCATCAGCAGCAATAAACCACCAAGCAGCAGCACCCACTGTGGCAGCACCAACGTAGCCTGGAAGAAAACAAAGTGCTTTTCTCAGCTCTGTAAACTGTACACAAAACAAGACCTCACTTGCCACACTTGAACTTCTACCTCAAGACTTCCAGCACTGGAAAAAAAATAAGTTGTAATTCACGTCTTAAGAGTTTATTTAAGGGAAAAAAGCTGTTAGTACTCACATCCAATAGCCAGGTAACGGAAGAAGAGCCACCCACTGATCAGGGGCTCTTTGGGGTTGCGCGGGGGCTTGTTCATGATGTCGAGGTCGGGAGGGTTAAAGCCCAGAGCAGTGGCAGGGAGACCATCAGTCACAAGGTTTACCCACAGCAGCTGGACAGGGATCAGAGCTTCAGGAAAACCCAGGGCAGCAGTCAAGAAGATGCTATAAAGAAACCCACGAGTTACAAGTTTATTTATGTAAGTCAGTCCTTTAAGGTTTAAGCCTAAGCCTGCAGCATCACTTCTGTTCTCTCATACAGAGTTCTCCACTTCAGATCACAAGCTGAGTATTCAAAATCAGAAAACTAAAACTATATCCAAGAGCAAACACTTCTAACCACTAAAGCATGTAAGCTTTGAAGCACTGTCTTCTTTTGGTAGCTTCAAAAATTGAAGTTTTTGCTTTAGGCTTGTTTTTCCCCACTCTGTTTGTCTGTATAGGTAAATACACACACACACATATGGATAAAGGCTTACAAGTCACTTTCTAAAAGACATTTTAGCTCGAATGACTAAGCTTCATTTCCCTAGATCACTGCTACTCCCTGCAGAAGTTTAATGAGCATGTAACTTTCATGGCTCCGAGGCTGTGTGAATAAATAGAACAGAAACAGGGGCTGCAGCAAGAGCCAGATGAAGGATGGCTTTAAAGTTGACAAGAAACAAGGCAAGACAATTGCCGTGTTTTATTCCACTCTGGGAGAAAGTCTGCTTTGATGTAAGGGCTGTGAGGAGATCAATATTGACATTCTGCTACCAGAAATGCATTCTGTGGTGCTGGGTCCCCACTGCTCCTCACAGAGAACACAAGACATGTTTAACCTGAGGTTAAACAAACATCTAAGCTATGCCTGTGACTGAGTCATCCGAAACTCCAGATCTCGTAATATTTGATTAAGGTTTTTGTTTTCCTGTTCTAGAGAATTATTCCAATCATAGAAATAATTGGAAAGCATTAACCTACTGAGCTACAATATTCTGTGTAACACAATGTCAACTTCTGTGGCCAGCTACAATTCTTCCCTAAAGACCAGGCCACAAACATACAACTCCCACAATGATCAATCACCTGGAGAACCTGTTCCTCTGGTTTTAGTGAGAAATACTGAAGTAAATAACCAACAGAAGACTCCACCATTGCTACTCTAGTTCAAAGAAAAAAATGGATTTAAACCTACCAAACAACCTCCCCAACGTTGGAGGAGATCAGGTACCGGATGAACTGTTTCATGTTGTTATAAATGGCACGTCCTTCTTCCACAGCAGCGACGATCGTGGAGAAATTGTCATCTGCTAAAACCATTTCAGAGGCAGTTTTAGCCACTGCAGTGCCAGAACCCATAGCAATTCCAATTTCTGCCTTCTTCAGTGCAGGGGCATCATTGACACCATCACCAGTCTAAAACGAGAATTCAGAGTTGAAACAAAAAATTAAATAAATAAGGTGAGGACTTATGTGTAGGGCCAGAAAGGAATTTTGCACTGGGTATGTTTTGGATCCTTAAAAATCACTAAGTGCAGAACTATCCTGAGGCTTTAGAGTTCAAGGATATGTGGAAACAAGTGTTTTCCAGAATGGGGCATTAGTCTGAAAGGGTCTAATTAGGGTTTAAACACAGTGTTTGCCTCTCAAACCAAGGACCAGCTCCATCACTTACCATGGCTGTGATCTCATCGAAAGACTGGAGAAACTCCACGATCTTGGATTTGTGGGAAGGCTCCACCCGAGCAAAGCAGCGGGCATGGTGACAGGCATCTCTCTGGGCAGCGAGCGAGAGCTCATCGAACTCCCGGCCCGTGAAGGCTTTGGTGGAAACGTCCTCGTCCTCCACAAAGATCCCGATGCGGCGGCAAATGGCCACGGCCGTGCCCTTGTTGTCCCCAGTGATCATGATGACCCTGATGCCAGCCTGCCTGCACAGCTTGATGGATGAAGCTACTTCAATCCTCGGGGGATCCAGCATTCCCACACAGCCCACAAAGGTCAAGTTGGTCTGGAATGAGACACACCAAGTTTTAGTGCAAGATCCTGGAGATTCCTCATCTGACAGCAGTGAAATCCTTTTGCATGCATTTTACATCTCTCTCAGTGTAGTGACATCTGTTTTTACTCCTTGTCCTACCTTTCCAAACCTATTTTGCTTCAAATGCACTAATTTTCTTGGTTAAAACGTGCTCTAGTTGCCAGCCTTGCAAATTTGACCTGCAAGCACTGAGTCTTTTAGTTTTGTAATCAGTGCCAGGAGCACGGAGCACAAGCCAAAACCTCTCATGCAACTGTTACTTCCCTCCCTCTAAATATCAGACACAATTTCATTGGAAAATTACAGAGCAGCAAAGATGATAATCATGGACTGAGCCCCTGCAGCTGACAGCACATTGCACAAAATGGCAGGTATGTTCCATCACAAAATCCCCAAAGAGCTCTTGCAGTTGGGCAACCACTAGAGCTGAAACCACAATGCAGTTTCAGGAAAATTTTTCAGAGTCAGTCTCTGAGAACAGTTGAAGGAGTTATGATCCTGAGGACCTGTAAGTAAAATATTTCAAATTTGCAGCTGGCTTTTTAACTTGCACCAGCCATCAATAGTTTCTTCTAAAACACAGTCTCTTCCTAAACTAAGTGTTCCCTCCACACATGTGGGTAACTATTGTGTCTGACATCAAAAACAGGCAGAAAGAGAAAGTTCTCAGATGTAACTTCCTCAAGGAATAATCAGACATAAGGAGTTCCATTCTCCACTTTGGGAGAGGGAGAAGTGCCACCAATCTTACCTCATAGTTAATGAAATTTGAGGAGTCCTCCAGATTCATCTCCTCCTTTTTGGGAGGATTGTCGTGGGTCGCCAGAGCCAAGCAACGCAGTGTATCTCTACCAGTTCCCCATTCCCTAATGACAGACATTATTTTCTGCTTAATTCCTGGGGTTAATGGTATTTTAGCATTTCCAACACGGACATGTGTACACCTGTCAATCACACCTTCAGGAGCACCCTGCAGAGGCAAAAAAAAAAAAGTTATTTAGCTTAATAAAACCCTTGCTTGCTTAAATTACGAAGTCCTTCCTCCATCTTCAAGCTGCAGTTCGTTGCACTATAATTTTTAAGTGTTATGCTGCTTTGTAGCCATCCCACAGCTCCAGTTTCTCAGGTGAGGAACTGACCTTCACAAACATCTTGCTCATGGATGTGCGGCTCGGTTTGTTGGGTGTGCAGTAGACAGACATGGACTTTCTGTCTCTTGAGAATTCCAGAGTGAATTCTTTCTTCATGAGTTGTTTTATCACCTTAAAAGAAAGACAACAGCATAAAAATGCATGTAGATAATACACACTACAGACCTCTGTCCCAAAACAATCCCAGATCACAGACCACTCACCGAGTTACAAGCGTTGGCACGTTCGATTCTAGAGAGTCCTTTCAGATCCGTGTCAAACACATTCATCTTCTCCACCAGGCAGGTAAGTGCTGTTTCTGTGGCTTCACCAACCTTCTCATAAACTCCTTTAGCCTTTAGTTAACACAAAGCAAACAAAAACACAGGAGTTTAAACCTCACCTGGAACCTACCAGAGACAGAAGTTCAGTTTCACAACGGAAAAAAAGAAAGGCTTAACAAGATTTACTGTGGCTTATGAAACAAGCAGAACTATTTTTAAAGAGCAGCTTTGAAGAGCATGATTTGTAGGAATTTGAAGCCTTTGCTCTCAAGAGCAGCAGAGAAAGATGTCAGTACTTTTCATCAAGTATTTAAGTAATTATGAGATGTAGCAACCCTAAGGCAGAGAGGTAAAGCAAGAAAGCAGCAGGAGATCTCCAAATTACAGATTACACTTGCTGCTGCATTTAGTTTTCTCAGGATTCGACAAACAAGTAGTTCTCAGAATTAATACTTCAGAGGACCTAAATACTACCCCCCCATGATTAGAAGGAGATTTACCAAGGAAAGGCACTACACAGATGAGAACAAACCATTTATCCCCATTCTCACTCTGCTGTGTTCCAGGATATGTTCTTACCTCATTGTAATCCAAAGAGGAATCATTGCACAGTGCACAGATCGTTGCAAGTTCCACAAGTCCATCATACTGACTACATTTAATGAGTTTGTCATCTTTGTGCCTTTCCAGAGGGAGAAAAAGGGAAGAATCAAGTTAGTTATTTAGTATGAGCATCTCACCTTTTCCTCCAGTGACAGTCACACAGCAACGTGGAAAAGAGCTCAGTGAGGAGGCACAGGAAAGCAGGATTAGAGTGTGTGCAGGGCTTGGAGGGGAGTTCCAGGAAGGAGAGGGATATTGTTGGATACCTTAGGAGTTTCTACTGCATATTCTGCACATTTACTGCAATGCATGAAGTGCATGCACTGGGCAGGCCTAAAAGCAGATTTCACCTCTTTAATTTCTTAAAAATCAATCTGTACATATGTGAACCTCCTAAACCAGTGAAAAGCCAAGTCACTTCACAACACAAATTCCACTAGAACAGAAACACCTTCCTAGCAGTAATACACACTCAGTGATCAGTATCTCAGGTCTTCAGAGAGAGGGAAGGTACAAATAAGAAATAACTGCTTTGCTCTCACATTTGGAAACAGTTAATAAATTAATTCCTTTTCTAGAGCACTACCATACTTCTACAGTAAGCATAAAAGAACCAAGACAGTGTTCAATACTGTAATTTTCCCCCTAACCAAAATCAGCAAGACAGAACTAATATATAACATCTTTTATTAAAGCTCTCCAGAAGGGAAATAAAAGGTCTGATGGAGGAAAGATGTGGATCACTACTCCATAAGAATCCACAACACAGACTATGACGTCCCATTATGTAACCTTTTGTTCAGTTGTGGTGCTGCAAACAAATTCCAGTATTGTGTAACAAAGCACGTGAACAAAATGAATCTTAAGAAAACAAAAATGGGTTTAGCATTTCATTTTGTATATAATTCAACAGCCACAAGCAGTGGCTTTGAAGTGTCAACTCTTTAACCTTCTCAGAAGCTCTTGGGTTGTCACCTCGTCTATCCCAGATAAAACTTCCTGTTTTCACCTGTTCTGAACTCAAAGAACACACTGGAACATCCATTACTTGCTGGTGGGGATTTTATCAACAAATTGTTCCCTATCAACAATTTCTGAAGACTGGCAAATGCAGAGTCTGAGGTGCTGGGATCAGTTCTGGATAAAGGAGTTTTTTTTCCTTCCAGCTTCAGGCTTTTCAATTAGCTAAAGATGAACTCATTTGAAGGTCAAATGCAATCTCTGCCAGCTTTTGGTGCAGTTCCTAATTACTGTAAATTTTGTGCTCTCAGTTTGCAGTAAGCATGTGCTGAGACACGGCAAAACTACTCCAAACTGTCTGACATCCCTGGGAAATAAATCAGCATGAAATTCTGGGGTTTCTGTAAGATATATTTGTTATTTTATATGCTGGATACATCTTAGAGGAGCATTACATATCAAATATTTTCAGAGTAAATGAAAAATTACTGATTTAGTGCAAAAACCACTTACTGGTTACGAAAAAGAACAGGCTGTGGAAAACAACAGTGTCTGAAGTACAAAGTAACACATGTCAGAAACTGTCCATATCTGGAGCAGGTCCTGCTCTGGGGCAGTGCAGTGGAACAAGTGCCTCTTAAACCCCCAAACATAATTTTCAGTGACAGTTTGTAATCCAAGGTGAAGCCAGTCACTTAAAATCCCTGCAAAGCCCCTGATTTAAAAGCTGTCCATAAAGGCAGAAATAAATCAGCCCTAAAGGTTTGAGAGTTCAGCTGTGTTTCCTCTGACAGCCTTTCTGAGGCAATTTCCCTCTCACAGAACCCTTTGTGTAGGTGAATGCAGCGTGTTTAACACACTTGTTCACGTTTCCCCGACTCCAGCAAGTAAAAATTGAACATTAACATATATTGATGTCTGTCTTATTATACTCAACATCTGCCACCACACTATATTTTATTATTTTGTTTATCTGGAGCTCTTGTGAGACCAGCTAGAGCTCAACAGTGTCTGCAAGGTCTAGAGTGTCACCTTGCCTGAAATGAAAGCATAAGCTTTTGACAGCAATTAGCTTTGAAACAAAAAAGAGAATTGGGGAATTAAGAGTCCCAGCTGCTGAGAACACCAGGCTCTTAAGTGCTATGGAAATTAAACAGATAATCACTATTGAGATGGGTGAGACTGCAGGAGGCAGAGGCAAATGGGAAACTGCACAAGGCTGAGATGTTTACAAGAACTCAATCTAAATTCTCTTCTGCAAGTAAAACTGAAGCGATAAGATTAAAAACACATCAAAGACTGACAAAGTAAAAGGAGCTGTAACAACCCAGTCAAGAAACAGAGCCCTAAAAATTCCTGAAGTTGTCAGGATGAACCACCTACCTCACTAGTAGAGACTTGCAACTGATAAAGTAAACCAAACCTCATTCCTTTCCTAAAGGACTGGTTTAGCACCAGCTCAAATACCAAAGGCTGAGACAAACACACACATCTTGTCAAGTAGAGATGCACCAATAAACTACTGAGGGCAGGGGACAGGAATTTACAGTAAATTTAAGAATTAGCTCCAACACATTCAGAAGATACTTTAGAAAAAACAAATTCCACCTTCTCCAAGGCAGATTAATTAGAAACACTGAGTTCACAGATTGGCAAAGTCTCACCTCTTCAGATTTATCCAGTTTTTAAATAAAAAAGTAAACTTTTCTGAGCTTACTTTAAACTTACTTTAAGTTTACTTGCTTTAAATTTTGAAGCACTGGGATAGACAATCTCAGACCAGTAAGATTTCAGTACAATAAATCCTCTCTACCCCTAATTAATGTTTATATTATCAAAGGGCCACTGCAATATTGGAGGCTGTATTAAGCAAGTTTCAGGAAGGTTTACTCTTCTAGAATTTAACTTTGTTTTCCTGTTAATTCCTTTTCTCCCAGCCCTTCAGTGTGTACTCACTGGCTGATCTTTTGTTTATTAACAATCACTATTGCTATCACATGCATCACATTTCAAGACTAAAGTAATAGTTAATGCATAAATAGACAAATATTTAACTTCAGCAGAACACTTACACTTCTCCCATGGGAGCATATGTTGAACCAGTTACAGTAAATTCGTTGAGGGAACAGCTGTCTCCTTCTACTCTGTCCAGGATAAACATCTGAAATTAGAGGGTTAGAATTGTTACTATCTTTGAACAATAATTAATGCAAGAGATTTAAAGAGGCCTAGAGCAAGGAGGTCCAAGAGGCAAGTTTAGGTTGAATAAACAAGGCAGACAAAATCTGATACTCTGCACTTCGATTCCCCCATGTTTGAACAGCTCCATATTCTGCAGTACAAAGTACAGAAAACAGCCCTTCTGCTTTGAAAACTGCCTTGAGACACAAGTACAGTAGAGCTGAAAAACACACTGTGCACTTCAGCTGTGGAGACTTCTCACACACCACTTGACAATCCTGACTATACTCAAGCTCTTCCTAAGCTTCAGACCCGTGGATTAATTCTCATGAAACATGAATTATTTCTCTTTCAAACAGCAGTTCCAGTCAAAAGCAGCACAGGGCAGCTTGGAAACTGATAATTCCTGCCAAAGTCAAAATAAAAGCATCTACAAACAGAAGAAGCTGTGAGATCTAAGAGATGAGGATTTAGGCAAGAGCCAGACTATGTATGGCCAGTGTGCCTTAAGTGAAAGTGTTTTCTCTCCTGGTTTTCTAATTACAGGGCACTTTACCACATGGTGCACTGATAGTTTAAACCATTCAGCAGTTCAAGTGCTCTTTTAGCACTGGTGAAATGACATTTTCAAATTAAGACACCAATGTGAAGGATGCTGTTGTATCCCAAGAGATCTGCATCTCACTCTTCCCTTTGTTTCCTTTCTGGGAGAGCTGCAGGCAGGACCACATCTGAGAAGATACAGATGAAAACTACAGTGCCTGAAGCTGCCTTACTCTTCATGGTTTGCTGGAGTGGTAGTGGAAAAGATAATTTCTCACTAAATGATGGTGTGTCTTAATGGAACTTCTCATCCACTGGTTAGTACAGGCCATTTTGTCACATCACATTTTAGCAATGTCTTCCCCTCCCCTCATTGTGCTGCCCTATGTTTTAGATGAGCATCCTCACAAAAGACAGCCTAATAAAATAGTTGTTAAAGGATTAGAGCTTTGCTATATTTTTGCAGAATCTTACAGTTAATGTTATTTTGCAGCTGCCAGAGGTTAACAAGGAACCAAGTAAAGTTGTACTGCACAAGACCTAAAACATTTACCTCTAAATAAGGAGTAGAGCATTTTGAGCTTTTAAGTAAACACAACTTAAATGATGAGTTAACCAGGAAGCCTCCTGCTTTTGGCATCTGCATGATGAAAAAATCCCTGCAAAGACTAGGGCAGTTATGCAACTCTACTGCAAGTAACCTCCTCTGGAATACTGATGAGCAGCTGCTTTGTGTCTCTTAGGTATAAATACTACGATACTTAAGGAAGTAGAACAAGTCACCCACCAATTAGGAAAAGAAAAAGCCATCAATCACATGAGAATAAAGTGCCTAGGGCTTACAAACTTTGGCCACTGGTGTGCAGTGCTCAACACTCACATTTGGAATTCTAACCCAATGTGAGGAGACTGAACATTTGATGTCGGAGTTGCTGTGCCACTGAACTTCTACAGTCACTAAACACAAGAACTCAGTGTTTTCTCCATAAAATCCCTGCACAGAAGCACAAACTGGCAACTGAACATGCATTCTGTTAAGGGACTAGCTGTAAAAGTCCCAAAATAACCAACACTAAAAGAACACTGGGGGAAAGAAGGAGGGGCACAGAACTCATGCTCACCTGAAAATACACCAAACACTGAAGAGGACCCTGGCAATGCTGGCAGGGCCAACTGCACCTCCAAACTGTCAGATTAGTCAGACAATGCTGCACACTGAGAACACCACAGTGATCTACAGAGCCACTGGAGATAAGATGACCAAATAAAGGTGGAGCCACTCAGTAGTGAAAACACCTTTGACTATCAAAGCTACTACAGTAAATCTACTTTTCTCATACTAAGTTTCTCTACCCATGGTTATCCTTCTCAATTAAAGAGGCAAGTGTTTAACACTACACACATCCTGTTCCACAGTGTAACTTTCTGAAACAGGGCACAAATCACACCAAATAATTCCCAGTACCATGAAAGGCTCACAGAACAGTCAATGGAAAGCTGCTTGCAAACAACTTTCTCTTCCATCCAGAGCTATTTCTGGCCATGACTAAATAAGGGAAGAGATAAAAGCCTTCAAGACTCCACAGTGGAAAACTGAATCAAAAGTGGAAGCTTATCTTAGGAAAATAAAGCAGGATTTTGATGAGATGAGAACCAAAAGACTCAGGATCAGAGGAATTCCAGCAATGTTGACTATTCAAACAGAGTGGCTGAGGAAGAGAACTAGAAGAACATACCCTACACACTGACATCTGGTTCGTGGTCAGAGTACCAGTCTTGTCAGAACAAATGACTGAGGTGCAGCCCAAGGTTTCCACAGAGGGCAGACTCCTGACAATGGCATTCTTCTTGGCCATCCTGCGAGTTCCCAGAGCCAGGCAGGTGGTGATGACAGCAGGGAGACCCTCGGGAATGGCAGCCACAGCAAGAGCAACAGCGATTTTGAAGTAATAGATGGCACCTCGGATCCAGGAGCCGCCGTGAACGGGGTCGTTGAAGTGACCAATGTTTATTATCCAAACTGCAATGCAGATGAGGGAGATGACTTTGGACAGCTGCTCCCCAAACTCATCCAGTTTCTGCTGCAGGGGGGTTCTCTCCTGCTCAGTAGCCACCATCTCATCACGAATTTTCCCAATTTCAGTGTTCACTCCTGTTGCAATAACCACTCCCATGGCCTTACCAGCAGCAATGTTTGTACCCTGAAGCAAAGAAAGACAAGGGAAGAGAAAACTTGTAGTCAATCTATAAACAGTTTGTGTTTGGGTTTGTTCTAGTTTTAAAGAAAACACCACAAAAATACCCTAAACCATCTTATACAAGTTCAGACTGTGTGTCAGCCAGGATATAGAAAAAGAGGAAGAGGAAGACACTGTCCCTGTGTCTGTAGGGAACATTCCAGTGTGGAATTTTTCCTTCCAGAACGGGCTCAAAACGATTCAGTATCGATCTCTCACAAGCAGCACAGGCAAACCCAGCTGCTGAGTAAGCACTATGGATTTCAGCTGCAATCTTAGGTGTGGTTTTCCTTTCTCTTTTTTTTTTTTAATTAGGATTGTATTTTGCCAGATTTAATGCTATTTACTATGAGTAACAGATGTGTTCTCACGGACTCCCTGTGTGAACATACGTACATGAGAAAGAACAGTTAAATTTTCTTCAAGCAGCCTGCCAGCAATAAGAGTTATTTTCTTACCTAAAAGGTATTTAATGCTTCCTTTCCTATACAGTTTTCAATTTTAGCCACACAATACCACAATTTGTGTGGGCATTCTTATCACTCGTAAGAACTATTACTTTAGAAAATTAATGTAGAAGCACTTAATAAAGTGTGTGTGCTCCAGCTTTCAGGACTTCCTTGTGAAGGACAAAAATTTCCTCATATAGGTTTCATTCAGCATCTTCCCTGAGGACAGCTTTTATTAAAAGTTAATGCTAATTTTTAATTCATTTAGTACCTGGAGACATACATAGAGATGTGTATAGAGAATATAACAGAAGTCCTACTGCTTTTGGGGGAATATTTAAAGTTCTGCTCATTTTTATCAGCTTCAGAATTATTTTACAAATTATTTGAAAATTTCAAAACTTACAGAAAAGAGCATGTTCTTCTTGTCTTGGTTTACAGCACGAGGATCAGGCACAGGGTCAGTGTGCTTAATAACAGACACAGATTCACCTAAAATAATAAGAAGAGACTGTACATGTATCTTGAGTCCTGAGGGAATCAAAAAGTTATAATCCTCAGCCCTAAAATTTTTAAGATGTTAAACTTCTTTCCTCACACGATTTTATTTAATTACTTAAGTGAAACAGGGAGTTGTTTCAGTTGATCAAGAAAACTGAATGGCTGACTTTTAATGAAAATTGTGTATCTGTTTCTGTGAACATGTCACAGGTATAGAAAGGTTCCTTTTCTACAGAAACAGATGTTTGTTGCTACATCAGATTTCACAAGGTGGTGCTCTCAGCTCCAGTCACGGAGTTACACTACCCTTTGCAAACTCAAGAGAACCAAAGGTTCCTACTTTTAAAAGCTTTTTGCTAAACAGCATCTTAGACTTCAGTTCTACTCTGTTAGTCAGGAGACTCAGGCATCAACTTGGCTGAAAACAGAATTCTTTAAAATAAGAATTCCGTTATTTAAATAAAGGCAAGGAATTATTCCCTTTTTATAGATTTCTGGTGGATCATTTCTTCTGCTTATTTCAGTTCCAAACACGGAGTGCCTCCATTTTTTATGCCAAACATAAGTAAGCTTGATCAGTTCTGTGCTATTCAGGATCTGTGCTGAGAAACTTTGGGGCTTCAAGGATGAAAAATAGCTTGCCTATCAACACTTCACTGTTTTAAAATTCAGAGCTAGTTAACATTAATTTATGCCACCAAAACAGGCTGACAGATCTTCATGTTCCAGCTGAAAGCAAACTGTTGGACCACGCTTGGTTGATTCCCAGCTTCTTTCCTATATTCAGAAGTACTTCTACTTTGTTTTGTTTGCAACAAATCTGAAAGGGGCTCTAAAAATAGCTGCTGCACTTGAGGGTTGGTACCAGAAAACACATGAATGTGTGTGCACAGAATTTCAGCAAATAAGGCTTGAGTGTGCTGGGCCTTTAGTAACAGCAGCCTAAATGCTGCCAGTATTGCAGAAGTTATTCTCTCCTGTGAGAGAGAACAGAGAACTGGTGCAGAAGACATTTAGTAAGATTTACTTTCATATTTGAGTGGTGACAAGATGTTCAAACCTAGAAGACTGTGTAAACTAGAAGAGAAATTCTAAATTTTTTCTATTTTAGTTTCCCACAAATTACTCGTGTCTGTGCTGGGGGGGGAAGGGACAACCAAAAATCCATCACAAGTCTCAGTAAGAATGTTCATCCCACTAAGGGAACACAGAGCCAGTGATGAAGCAACACATTCAGCCACCCAAAGTTACCAGATGAGAACTTTACTGCATTGAATGCAACAGAGTAATTCAGTAGCTGCAGGTTTGTTTCTAATGGATTATTCAAAATAAACAATGCAAAGGTACTTCCAATTATGCACAAAATTATACAAAAGTCACAGAAATACCTGTGAGAATTGACTGGTCTACCCTTAGAGTTGTAGACTTGATAGAAGTAATTCTTATATCAGCAGGAACCTTGTCTCCAACTACAAAGAAAAGACAGAACAAAGTTAGAATGTTGCTATTTGAGAGATTTCTAACCCAGTGAACTATTACCTTTATCAGCCACAAAAATGATTTTCCAGTAACTGTTCAGATGACTAAAATCACCAACAGCTTATTGCTGCTTTTGTGATCTGCAATATTCCAGTTTTCTGGGTATCCAATTTACATTTGCCCCTACCTAATCTCAAAGAAAGAAGCTGTAAATCACTGGGATTGTTTTTCTAATCACATGGCCCCTTGAAAGCGAAGGGAAAACATTCTCAAGAGTAAGATATCCATTTCAGAAGACATATTTATAAACAATCAAAACCGTAGCCAAGGTGAACCAAGTTCCCTTTTTCAGAACAACTGGTCCTGGAGAGTCTTCTGGTTGTTTTCTCTATGCCCAAAGTGAGTCCTCTGCTCTCCAAAGATCAAATTCTCCACATTTATTTATTTAGAAAACTAAAAGAAGTTGTATTTTCCTTTTCTTTGGCACCAATTGTGAGAATAACGTGCTTCTGCAAATATGCTCTTGTAATGTTATACTTTGAATTCTGCCAGATGTTTCAGAGTTGGGAGTTCATTTCAGATCACACAGTAGCTTTATTTTCCACCAGTGTTACTCTATTAAATACACCACAATCCACATCCCAGTTATAATTTTCACTCAGCTCTCATGTTTATCTCACCACATATATTTATACCTTACAGAAGAAAACACTGAAGAAAAAAATAAAACAAACAACCCACAAACAAACTGAAAAACATCCACTAACAAGTGTTTGAGACACCAAGGTAGATGCTGAAATTTAACAGTTCCTAAAAATGGCAGAGTAATGAATCCAGTTGCCAACTGAGCTCTGGCATCTCCATCATCCCACAATTAATTCTTCTACCTTCCTACTTCCTCTTATCCAGCTTTTCCTAATTTTTAGGAATTTTTGAGAAAAGAACCAAAGCCCCACCATTTTGTGCCTGCTGCAAAAAAATGGCTGCAGCAAATTCCCTTGTTAAAGCATATTAATGAGGCTCATTTCTGACTCATCTGGAGGGGTTCTACGTTCTGCATGTCAATATTCCACTGAACACACATGACTGAACACTCCTGATGTAATTCAGCACTCAAGTGTCAGCTATACTATAAAATAATGCAAAGAAACAAAGAAGGGACAATAACTAGCTAAAGACAGCTGATCTGAGTAGATGGAGTGTGTGTCCCTGCAGGAAAATTAAAATAAGCTGCAATTCCTGCAGGAACTGCTTATGCAACCAGCAGCAATAATGCACATTAACAAATAACACCATGAAAAACTCGACAGTGGTGTCACAGCCTTGGATCATCCAACCACTCAGACCCTGGAGTGGGAAACTGTGGAACAAAACACTGAAGAGGAGAGTTAAGTGTGACTACAAACATTAGAAAAACCTGCACCAAGTGACTTCCTGTAAATTCAGAGAAACTCCAACCATTAAAATCAGCAAAAGATTGTGCAGTTTTGCTTGTAGACTTTGCCATGTGTTTTTGTAAGCATGTGTATACAAAGAGACAATAAAAACAGCCACAAATTCCCTTTTTGCATCATTATACCATGTGAACACTAATTTAAGCCACAATGCCCTTGAGCAGCAAGAGAAAATAGCCTGAGACAAACGGTGACTTAGGCCAAAAAAGGCAAAACTATTCCAAGTGCTCTCCTGGAGGCTGAGGAGGGTTCTGTGCACACACAGGAGCAGCTGCATTTCAGTCATCCCTGACCAGCAGGCCAGGAGGTGAAACGCTGGCCATCTGCACCAACATTTCCAAAGAGCTGCAAATCCACAGCCAACTCCTCCACCACAACACTGGGAAAGACTCGATCACTCCATAGCACAAAACAGCTGCTGTTAAAAACCCTCATCCTCGAGCATCCGAGGAACTGGACAGAACATGGCAAAGTTTACAAGTGATTTTCAAACCTACTTCTCAGTTGCCTTAAGTTGTTCGAACTCAAACGCAATATTCCCAATTTCTCAAGTACTTGGAGAGAACCCTCTAATAATTATTGATATTTAAGCATCACAATTCCCCTGAAAAGTGTTGCTGTCATTATCAATTGCCTGAAGCACCAGAACTGAAGTGTCACATTTATTATGATAGTGCAGCTTTTTAAGTTTATCTCAACAGTTTAAGATAAGACACATTATTCGCTCCCCACCTCTGTCTGAGAAGGTTGTAGTAAAATATTCAAGGCATTTCCAATAGGCAGGAAAGCTGCACATCAGGGTCAAACACAGAGCTATTTTAAGCAGTTCTTTGCAAAATAACAGCTATGACAATAAGTCATTATCTGGAATATACTTTCATGAGCACAACTGAAACTGAATATAAATAGGAAATCATCCCATGCTTGATAGGAACCACAGGAAACTTTTAGTGAGCAGTCTAGTGCACATCTCATCCACAAGTAGAAGGCTTTTTCCCCCCCATGTACTTTGAAACAGGAAAGAAATTGGTGTTTTGCTGTTGGTTTTGGGGGTCTTTTTAAAATTTAATTACATTTCAGTCCACAAAAAACAGCAGAAGTATTACCCAAGGCTTGGAAGACAACAAGAACTTAGAAGGTGAGTATGTATTTGTGTTGCTCAGTACTGAGCTGATACAATAAATGGATATAATCCCACACTCTGGCATCTAAAATAGTCAGTTGCAGAAATATTGTCATCTCTTATTTTCAAAGTTTTTAATCCTAAATAGTCAGTTGATTTCCACCACAGCTCTGAAGAAATCAAATAAGCTGCTTTCAAAACTACCCACATCTATGTTTCTAAAGTATAGTGTAGTCAAATATGTAACTACTGATTAAAACACCCTTCTAAATAGAACATTGACTGCTGTTTGCAAGGGTGAAAGGAGATTTTAGTTTGAATCATTACAGCTTTACCCACAGAATCTTTTTATTCATGCACAGAATTTTAGAATTTTAATACTGAGCCTCAGCACACAACAAAGGAATCTGTTTCAAAACAACCTGGTCCCTGTAAGGGGGTAAAAAAGAGAAATACCCATTTTATTTAATTGTGTATGAGTCTATACTGAAGCAGAAAACTTATAATTCCCACTCCTTGATAGAAACTGGAGTGGTATTTAGTAGTGATATGAATTTTAGAAGTTTATGTTGTTTTAAACATTCTTTCACTGAAAATAGGGATAATTTAATATCTGAAAATGCTGGGTTCTTCAGCCACCCAGCCAACAATGTTATCAGCCAAGATTCCCACTGATTACACTCCAGCTTTTGTTCTCAGTTCCTCACACTTTATCTTACACTGCTACAGGTGAAGTTCCCTCTATATGAACAGTCATTCACATAAACATTTGATTTTATGTGCAGTACAACCCTTCTTACCAACAGAGCTCGGCAGGGAACGAGTGTCTGCAGAGTAACTGAAGCTCCTCAAGAAGGGAGCCTTTAAAGGACAGCCCAGGGCACAGATTGCCCCATTCAACCTGCAAAGTTGCCTTGAAAGAGGAAATAATTCAAGTTTCCAAGCCAACTTCAAATATAGAATATATTGAACAGTGTAAGTCCCAATTTAATACCTGGCAGTGACCAAGTCCTACAGTGAAACCATCAACTCATCACCCTGGTGTTTCACCTGAGCACTGACACCCCTTGAACACTTCTCCAGTTTCCAGTAGAGCAATAAAAGTAAATATTTAATTTCAGAATTCTGTCAGAATGTGGTTTGAGACTCTCCTTGAGAGACCTCTACAGCCAAAATACAATATTAATGTTGCAGGTGAGACCAGTCTGTGGTTTGAGCAGCCCAGGACGATGGGTAGAAGTGATGGGGCACATATTTTATGAATAATGAAGCTGGAAGGAAAATAACTATTAAAGTTGTGTGGATTTCAGTTCCTGTTATATTTTTAGCTACTAAGAAAGAACTTTAGACTACAACAGGACCGTGCTCATCTTTCAAGTCTCAAATCATTGAGACTATATCTCAATATAGTCTCTTGAAATGTATATTCTAGATCTTCTAATCAACAGTAAGTTCAGGAAGCAGCATTAACTTTACCCCCAAAAGTCACTATGGTACAGAACAGGCCTCAAAATAAAACTACTAATTTAAATGTGTACTTTGAACACTGATATCAGTCCTAATAACTGATCCCTCCCACAGCTGGAGACTTGCTCAGAGGGGATTTACAAGCAGGTACACTATAAAGAGGGAAGAGTTTTGTTCCTTTTTTATGTTAGTGTGTCACAAGAACAATTCCCCTTCTTAGCAAAGCAGGTACCAAGTGTTTGCAAAAGGTCCCTCTCCGTGTTCACTGCAAATGAAAGGAATTTTTCCCATAAAAGTCAGAATGGCTCTTCATACACAATATGTACCTCACACTTTCTTATTGATGTTTGTCATTAACCACAGCCAGTGTCAGCCTGGATTCTGTTATCAGCAGGTTGGGAGTTGGAATTGGACTTTTGCAATAAAGACTATCAGTACAGCTCCAAACTATTCTATAGTTGAACAATTGGAGAACACAAACAGTTCCTGAAACCTGAAAGCAAAAACATCCCCAAACCAACTTCCATAAAATACCAAACGGGGAGAACAAAAAAAAAAAAAAAAAAAGTGTCTTAATATACTGAGGTTCATTGTTGACACACTTGTGTATTTTGATTTTTAAGACACCATGGGTTTTCTCCTGCTTTATTAGGATGTTCTCATTTCATCAGGCCAGGGTAGAAATACTATGGAAATCAGCCCACACAACCTGCCTCACTGCTATCAAAACATCTGATTCGAAATACATGGGGTTTTACCTTCAAAAGGGGAAAAAGCTAAGTATTTATTAATTCTTTTGACAAAAAACATTAGGTGTTAGCAATTTTCTAACATGATATATTATTATGGGTACAGTTACTTAAATCACTTTTCCTAATGAGATTTTTAGTCTCTTAATTCAAGAGTCAGTTATTTCAGTCTCCTCTCTTGCCCAAAAATAAGTTCCTTATCCCTACATTAGAGGACACACCACTGTGTGGGTATTTACTAATAAAACGAAGCAACTGAAACTTCCTGCATGAAGTATGGGAGTCAGCTTAAGCTTAAGGATTGAAATGAGTAAACAGCACATTTACTCATTAAATAACTTAAAATAACACACCTGGGGTGCTACAGAACTGAGTATTTCCTGAGCTCTGAGCGAGTACTGAATTGGGAATTGCTGGAGGATTTTAACAGTTAAAATTGGGACATGATCAGGTCGTGCATATTTAGAGGTAGAGCTGGTCCAGCACAATTAGTTTTTATATTAAACTTCCTTAGCACAGCTCAGCTCCTCTCCCCCCTGCACAGACAATCTTGTCTTCCCATTGTGCCTGATTTCCTCAGACCATCAGAAACTTAATTTTTCTTCCGTAGTAACAGGTTTGAAGTATTTAACACTTCCTGAAAGGGTATAATAAAATGCTCCCAAAAATCAGAAGCTCTATAAAACAGGAAGATAATTGAGTCCAACTACATTTTCATAGAAGGCCAAGAGTGTCAATATATCAAAATTAGAAGAGTTATTACAAAACACTTTAAGTCTGAGTTTCCACTCCAAACCAGTAAGATTTATTTTTCAACAAGACAGAGATTAGAACAGCAACAGTCCATCAGTTGTAACCACACCAGTAAAACAGCATTTGCTTTTACTGACAAGGAGACAGAATAATAAATTTAAATACATTCCTTCTTTGCATGAAACAGCCTCTATCATAAACCTCCTGCATTCTGGACAGAAATGGAGTTTTCTGTACAGTGTACACACAGTGTGAGTATCCTCAGCTAAGAGCTGTTAAATATAGAGGTTAAAAAATTTCAAACCACACAGATATTGCAGTGGTATCAATGAAAACCAAAGGACAAGAAAAGCTTTGCTTTCTGGGATCAAAATATTTTCAGGTTGGAACCATTTTTCAGAAAAAAAAGTGGAAACTGAATTAAACACTACATAAGACTTGAATTATTCCTATTTTATTCCTTCTTATTCTGTAAAAACATACTTGTGTCATTCTCTCTGAAGAGGGCACCAGAACATTAGATAAGATGTGCCCATGGACAGGGACTGTGCTTCTAAGTCTGCACTTATTTCTGATCTGAATTTGTCTAGTTTTAGCTTTTAATTAGTGGATCTATTTATATCACTGTGCTCCAGATTGAAAATTCTTGTGACCAGCCTATAAAGGTATCTAACAGCAAAAAGAATGGACTGTAAGTTAAGCCTCAACTTCTGCCAGATCAGGTGGAGAACAAGCACATCTTCACACCAAAGTTTCCAAGTTATGCTGCATTTAGGTAACATAAGAACAGAGAGAAAGAATTCTGGAAGTGCAAGTTTACTTTAGCCTTACAAAATAAAGAAAGCTTGCTTTGCCAGGGTGAAATGGTATTAATAGAGCATTATCTTGATGCCCAAGCATTTTGTTCAGCACAATTTGTGCTTATAATAAAACCCCACTCGGTGTTGGTTCTATCAGAGCACAGAATATCAGATACATTCTCAATTCAAACAACTAAACCAGAATGAGTTTCACTATTTTTACTTTAAAAAAGTTTGGCACCTCTGGAGGAAAAAGCTACAAGAATTGGGGAAAAAAAAAAAGAGAAGTGTGTTTTGTAAGATTTCAAATGTGTGTTAAAAGGGGCACAAGTTTAGGCTGTGCCCTGAGTTGAACCTCACATAACTCCAGACTCCAGTCAAGCCTGGAATGGAGTTTGGACTGTGCCTGGTTATCTCAGAGCTGCCTCTGATGTGTTGGCCAAAATGTTCACTGAAGCACAGAGATTTATGCACTGCTTGCACCTGTGTTTATTAACCACTGATGTACTTTCCTCTCTCTTCTGGTTCAAAAGCAAAACTTTGTGAAAAAAGCAAAATATGCGCTTTAAAACCCAAAACTTGACAAGGTAAGGAAACACCCACAACTTCTGCAGCCCATTTGTTTCCCCATCAAGAGAAGGTGGCAGCAGTTTGCTGTAGAACAGCCTCCAGCAGGTCTCTGTTCTGAACTTCAGCCTTACTCCATCCTTTCCATTATTTTTTCCAATCTCAATAATTTCCCAGAAAAAGTAAACCTGCATCTCTAGCACAGAGACTGAAAACCAATTCTAGTTATTAGAAGAGTAACACAGGCACAAGGACCCAGATGTTTTGGAGGAAAATCTGCAACATCAGTGTTTGTTGTCTGTATTACCAGGGAGAACCTGCAGCTCTTCATAATCCTGGGAATTTGACATAATTCACCTCAAAAATCTTCCTTCCTGACCTTCTTCACCCCAAAATTTATCTTTCATTCATTATAAAGCACCCAAGTACTTTACCAAGAGTTTTAAAGTGCTCTGCAATTGGAATAAAAAACCTCAGAAAGTAATTCTTGCCTACTCTATGCCAGGTATACTAAGTCTTGTGGAATATACACTAATTTAATAAGCAACAGCTTCTGGGAACTCTGTGTATATTTTTAAGCTGCTGAGTACTTACAGATACAGTAACAGATGACAAGAAATCATTCAATTCCTCTTCCCAATTCAGGGAAAAGAGGAACTACTGTGACTGGGCTTTGGTCACTTACTGACTGCAACTAATGAACTTTCATTTATTAAATTATCGAAATGCAGATACACTGTATCCAAACCAGAAACTTTTAGACAGGAAAATGCAACAGAAGTGAACAAAGCTCACTTCTGTTCCCAAATGTGCTTCTATGAAAAAAAAAAAAAAAAGAAGTGATTTACACCGATTTGCCTGGCTGAACTTCATAAAAAACTTCTAAGAACTAAGGCCATGCTGGTTTAAGTTTCTCTTTGAAATGTTACTTTAACCCAGCAAATAAAAACTCAACTAAACCAAAGTATATCTAATCTGTTAAGATAGCCCTGGTTACAAGTTTAGAGTGCACCCTCCAATTAAGTCCAACTTTTATAGCAGCATGATAATCCATTTGAAGACAGGCAACGTGTGAGGACAGCGTCTGGATGGTTTTCAGTTCATCAGTTCTGAGAAACAAACTCTGAGGCTCATAAACCCTCACCCACTCCAGCTCTGAGAGCTGTGCCCACCACAGCTCTGTGAGCAAATTTAAGTTGGGGTCCCAAAGCTGTGACCCCAAGTGCATCCCAGAGAGTTCCTGTTCATTGTACTGTGTGTCTCTTCCACCACCTCTGCTTAGGCAGACGTGGAAGAAAGTCTTCCTAACAACGAGCAGTTAAGAAATTCATGTCTGCACAGTCTCTGAGCAAACAAACTACAGTGTCTGCTACACCTGCAGAAAGTGGAATTTGTTGGCTACCAGACACAAGGAAGGGTAATTGCTCATCCAGCACTCTGCCCTGTCACACTGATCCCAAGAGACACCTCAGGCAGAAGGTTATTTATCACCCAAGGGACAGTTTAATTCAGGTTACTCCATATTTACTGCAAGGTGTCAATGCAAACCTGCAGTTTCCCCCTATTACCTCAAGTCAAACAAACCAGTATCTGTTCCAGAAGCTTTAATTCAGAAGGCCATGAGGCAGATGGATAGTCTATATAATGAACAGTCAAACCCTACAAACAGCCTCAGGAGCCAGAATAAAAAGTGATAATATAAACCATTATTGCACTGCCTTTGAGTTACACTAAGCCACACAGGTTATCTGTAATGGGTTCAAAACTACCAAAAATACCAAGTAGTTTCAGAAATGGTTCAATGCTACTTATTCTCAGGGAACTCCTGCAATGTAAAGAGGGAAATATATTCCCCCACATCCCCCAAACTGCAATATCAATCTAACAATTCCTGTAACAGAGTCATCTCTGTGTCAGACCCATCCACAGCTACTTCAAATTACCAAAGCTGTAACAGCATTAGATACAACTATATTGTAGTGGAAGACCTGAATAAATTTGTTCAAAATTAGTTATCAGCACAGGTGAGAAAGTTATCACCTGGCTGTTTATGCCACTTGGTTGAAAGATATTTGCCTGGACACACAAATGTCATTGGCACTTTGCCTAGAATTCCATAGCCAGATATGTATCCCAGCATGGAGTGCTCTGTCACTTCCCTACATGGTCATCTTTTTGCAAACACCGTGTCAAAGGCCATCAGAGTCCTCCTGCTCTTGAGGCACAGGCCTGCACAGAGTCTCCCTCACCTCCAGGTCCTGACACCAACACTGCTACACCATGTGTTGCTCTTCTCTACTTGCTCAGGAGCTTTTCCGAGTTTGATTACAATTAAAACTTCATCATTGTCCAGCTACCAGAATTTATTATTTCAGTATCACAATCTGTACCACACTGAAACACCTGTTTCTCTATTGAACATCCACATGACTTACAATCAACTGCAGCTTCAAGTGAAGGTAATTTAAGTGTATTTGCCATTATAAGAAAAATATCATGAGTACTTCAGACCAGGTTGGGATTGTTTGATCCACCAGTTAAAGTAAGTATTTTACCCACAAAAGACTCTGCAGTCCATCAACAAGCCAGACCACCCACCTTAAAGGACAGTTATAAAGTTTGGATAATTTTTGTTTCTCTACATGAACCTGTCCCTTCTTTAAGAAAAAATAAATTAGTTCTATACATGTTGGACTATCAGACATTGTTTTACAAGCTGATTTTAAAATAATGCAATAGTAACCCTATGAAAAAAGGATACTGTGTTTGTTAAAGACAGCCTGGTGCTATAGGCATTCAAGTCAGGGGTTATTCCCAAATCATTTCCCTCCTTCAGACACAGACCTTTTATAGACAGTAATTGATTTTATGGATACTGACAATATAGAGCAGGTAAGTATAAGCCCACACATCCCCCAGGTGTTCACATACAGAACAAAGGCAGAGCTAAATTTGTAAGATGAAAATGCAATCTGTACCTTTTCTGAAATAGCAAAGAATCAAGGAGAAAGTGTTCTGTGCTCTTGACACCCGGCAGAGCAGCAAAATCCAGCATTTCTCCTCGGTGAGATCCCCCAACCAGTGCAAAATGCACAGTTATCAACTTGCAATTCTACCCATACTTCTTTAAAATACCAAAACCCACAAAGGTATTCCTATGATATTGACTCCTTCCAAAACTCCTGTTCCATCAGTGACATTTAGAAACAGGATAAGGATTTGGAGTAGACACCTCCTGCAGAATCTGTAATTTATACAGTTTGCCTCCAAAGGACATGGCAAACATCAGCCTGAAACCAAAGCTCCTTGCAGAGCTCACAGCTTTGACTGTGCAGAGCAGGAACAGCGAGTCAAAGAGCACAGGGAGTGACAAGGTATCACAATTCCCCCCTAATTTCTGCTATCAGCACTCTGGATTTGTACTTGGAGCTGAATCATCCTGTGCACAAAACGGAGGCTCGAGACAGGGCTCAGAGAGTGCTAAAGTTTCTCAAGGAATGAAAGCTGGGCTGGCAGCCAACACCAACTTCATTCTGAGTGCACACTCTCCCTGCCTGCTAATTAAAACAGGAGGATAGGCAAGTTTAAGGGTATATATTTATCTCCTCTTGAGACAGCTACCACCTCTAAAATCAAAGTGACACTTGTGAAAAGCACATCTGATGTACACCCTGAATTGTTCCCAAAGGAACAATCACTCAGTTAACAGTTGATAACGACCTACAAAATACGAGGGTGCAATCACTCCTGACACTTAGCAAGAACCACCTACATTTAGCTGGGAAGGAATAGGAAACACTTAAGCCATCAATAAGCCCAGTCTAGAGAAAGAATTATTGCTATGGCATTATCATCAAAATGACAGAGTTTTAGCTAAAAGTCTACGACACTTATATTTTTGCACTCCTTCCAAATAAAGACACACCTTTTAGAGTAAATCTAGGATATTAGGAAGCTCAAGGGAAAAGTCCAGTCTTAAGATTGTCCCTTCAAATGCTTACACAGGAGAAATAGGAAGCTCTACTCTGAATAGTTTATATCTGTTTGAGATCTCCTACACAGCAATAGGCAAAAGAAGCAATAAAGAATGAAGAAATATGAGAAAACAGCAATGTCACATGCCAGTCACACCAGCTGAGAGGACAGAAGACATTTGTGAAGGGAAGTTCAAAGGCTCTGCTACTGCAAGTGTAAGAGTTGGGAAAACACAATCAGATGAAAACTCAGAGCATGACTAAAAAAAAAAATCTCAGCACTCCCAAACCCAAGGAAACACATTTAAAAGCAATGAAGAAGGTATTCTGTGATAGAAAACCAGACGAATCGTAGGACACACTGAAACCAGACATTAGAAAACAACATTTTAAAGTTGTGACAAGTGTTAAAACCAGCACTCCAATTAAGATGCTTTGCTTTTAGACCTACCAATTAAACTAAATGGCAATTTGAAAAACAATCCCCTCAGTGCAAATGCACATTTAAGGTAATTACAGACGAACAGAAACAAGATTGTTCAGAAGTGAAGTATATACTTAGGAGCCTCTGAAAACTCCCCCCAGGGCCTCGAATCATTAAGACAAAGCCCCCACAAGAATTTTACATTAATATTCTGACACATGTATGTGCTACATAAATGGGTCTTACCTGCCACTTCCACAATATCCCCCGGGACAATGTCTCTGGCTTTAATCCTCTGGACACTTTTTCGGTCTTGTCGATACACTTTGCCCATTTCTGGTTCATACTCTTTAAGAGCTTCAATAGCATTTTCAGCATTTCTTTCCTAAAAGACAGCAAAAATGTGTCATTTCAAAAGCCCTCAAGGAAAAATAAGTAGGTCAGATCTGATTTTTCAAAAGCATTATCATATGAATACTACCAACTCAGCTCAGCTACATTCTTTCACACACAACATTTTGTGACCCCCCCCTCCCCTTGTGAGGTTGCTGACTGGAAATCTTTACAGCTTAATTCAGGTGTTTGTGGGCATTTAGAACCTAGAAATTGTTTATTTAAACCTTGCAGCATTTTCCATCAAAAATATCCCGTGTTGTTGCAGGGAGGCCACACAAAGAGTTCTATGTTACATCCACATGTAACATACTTTTTGACATAGAAAACCCTAAACAGAATTAAGACTCATGGATAGAAGTCTTGGTTGTTCCTTACCAGTTGGAGCAGCTTAGACTCAGACTGGAGTAGACAAGCACTACTGAATTTCACTTACTGGCAGAAATCAAGGATCAAGTTAAGACAAACCTCAAACAACATAAAATCAACTTTATTTCAGCAAATCAAGTGACTCTGAAGTGAAATTAAAGTAGACAGACTAGAAACTTCCCCAGAATCTCTTAATTTACAAACTTGGATGAATCTCCACATATGACAACCTTTTTTATTTCCACTAACACAAAGGCTTTCCTGGTTCAACTGCAGTTCTCTCACTAAGCACTACCACAGATTGGGATCAATATTGTGATGTTACCTGGATAAAGGAGAACATAAGAACCAGCAGCTTATCAGTGCTCCTTCTCCAGCTCTTGGAGAAGGAATTTATTTTCCATTTCCCTATTGACAAGTCCAAACGTCATTTAGGCCTGATAATTACAGATAATGGTAGAGTGCACATAGCTTTTACACTATCTGCCCTTCAAATATACATCAGCTTTTCCAGATAATAAAAAATTCCTCCTGCATGTCAAAGCAGAAACAAAATCATCAGAAATTCAAGGGCTGAAGGACTTGGTACTTCCATGTAACAGTGCAGCTGAAAATGAGCATTAACAAAACTACCTTGAGGAACTAGAATTTACATGGCACAGCTCAGGGCCAGGCAGTGCAGATACCAGCACAGACCCATAAAGTTGTAATTAATACCAGTCTCATATTCCACCAGGTAAATTAATTCTGCTCCTCAACAAAATAATGCTGATACTGCTTTTCTGTGAATCAATTAGGAGCCAACATCAGACAAAACCTTAAAGTGCAAAATAAAGTCTCACAAATGGAAGATTACTTCAGCACAAGTCTTCTTTCAAAAAGGAGAAATAAAAAACAATTCAACATGACCCAGGTGGCCAAGAAGGTCAAGGGCATCCTGGCCTGTAATAGTGTGGCCAGTAGGACCAGGGCAGGGACCATCCCCCTGTGCTGGGCACTGCTGAGACCCCCCCTCAATCCTGGGGTCAGTTTTGGGTCCCTCACAAGAAGAAAGACATGGAGGGGCTGGAGCGTGTCCAGAGAAGGCAATGGAACTGGGAAATGGTCTGGAGCACCAGGAGCAGCTGAGAGGGCTCAGCCTGGAGAAAGGGAGGCTCAGGGAGACCTTGTCCCTCCCTAGAACAAGTGACAGGACAAGAGAAAACGTCCTCAAATTGCACCAGGGGAGGCTTAGATTGGCTACTGGGAACAATTTCTTCACCAAACAGGTTGTCAAGCATCAGAAAAGGCTGCTCAGGGAAGGGGCTGAGTCACCATATCTGCAGGTATTCAAAAGACACACATGTGGCCCCTGGGGACACGGTTTAGTGGTGACCTTGGCAGCACTGGGCTAACGGTTGGACTTGATGATCCAAAAGATCTTTTCCAGCTTCAAGGACCCTATGATTCAGCTGGTTCAGCCAGCTCAGTGTGCTACACTCAATCTCTCTGCTCCCAGTTTGCCTGGAGTTGTGGCAGTCACACCACCCTGCCAGGCACTGAAGCACTCACAGATGGCTCTCTGGGGAAAGTGCACGTGAGAGGAAAGGTTGAGGGCAATGACTCAGTTGCTCACATCCAGTACCTGTAGGAACACATACGTTTATGGGTGGAGACTGTGCACTGCGACTGATTTTCCATGCCCATTAAAACAAGGGAATGAGTCATTTAATCTGTGCAGCAACTCTTGTTTCACAATACATTTCACTGCACGTAGAAATATATGGAGAGGTATTCTTGGCACACTATCTTGTCTGAAAAAATTGATTATTTCCTACAACAGGGCATATACAACTACACAAGAAAATCCCCAAGCTGTACAGAGAGCTTTACCTTCCATTTCATACTTAAAATCAGCAGCTGCAGAGTTGTAGCTCAGAGTTTCAAGTTAAACATTAACTCTTGCACAACTACTTTATGAAGACTTGAATATAAAATGACACTTAAGGGGGCAATGCTGTCACCCCTGGATCAACACGATCTCTTCTCTCCCTGCTCCAGCAGTTGTGCAGCAAGCTGGGAACTGCTAAAAACTGATTTTTTGCGGAATAGTCTTCAGCCAACTCACTTGGGCCAGCACAAAGCAGAGCACTTCTTCCAGCATGCAGGGTTCTCTCTAACATGTTTTAACCATTAACAGAACTTCTCCTCTTAATTTTTGTTGTTATTTTGGAAAGTTTGCCTTTTTTTCCAAAACATGAAACCCAGTGTACTAAGATAGCCAGTAATTATGTCACATTAGCACCATCCCTTAAAAAAAAAAAAACCCAAAACCCAAAACCAACCAACTGTACAAATAACTTGAATGACCCTAAAAATCCTTGAGTATTTTTGATCTGCAGAAAAACAATTCTAATAAAACATGCCTTGTCTGAAGTGATCAAATTATTAAGCTAAAATGATATGAACCACTTTACTTTGGCATCTCAAGAAGTGTTATTGCCATCTCAAGAACAGTTACTGTTATTACTGTCTGCATGATTTATAAAAAGCCATCTAAGTCATCTCACAGTTGATAATGTAGGAAAAATTTCATGGTATTTAGATGCTTTCAGAAGAAACTTCTGCCTTTTGACAGACATGCAGTCTTTGGACGTACACTTAATAGGTACCATAGTAATTGAACTGGGAGAATTAATAGTGCATTAATAATGTACTAAAACACAGCAGTTGTCTCAAGAGAAAACAGACAAGAAATGAGATTAGAAGTGCATCCTTTGTTCCTTAGTTGGGAAAAAACCCAAACGAGCTGATCCAATCGTTCTCAGCTCTGCAAGATCTGATTTGTTTCCTGAATTCAGGTCTTCATTCTGGCCTGTCTCGTTCATGTGCTCACCAGTGTGTGGCCAAACACACTGATGGGCACTTTGCCTTTTTGGCAACACTTCTGAAGCTTTCATTTTACCTTTAAGTCAACACTTTGTGTCGAGAAGCTTTATGGTTTGCTGACTCTCAGGAATCTAAAGTTAGTAACACATCCTACTTTGCTTTGTATGAAGCACCCAACACTACACTGTGCACTGCTTCCTCTCAAACCATAAAACCCCAAAACATTTGTGATTTGATGTTGTAAAAATCTCTGCATACCTGCCACACTCCCACAATGGCATTGGCTACTAAAATAAGTAAGATTACAAAAGGCTCTACAAATGCTGTGATTGTTTCTTCACCTTCTTCAAACCAGGCCAGGACCTGTAAGAGGAACACAATGATTTAAATTACTGATTTACACAGACACCTTGCAAACTTTACCCCTGTGAAGTTCCAGCCTGAGAGATTCCACTGCTTGGACTTAAGCAATCTTAGAAGTTTCAACCTACCAAGTTGTAGCTTTGTAATTAATGAATGAGTTGGCAATAAGCAATGGAAAAGAAAAAGAATCTCTACTAAAGTAGTACAAAGTTCATTTTAAAGGCCACTCTTCTTTTAAAGGAGTAAACTATTTACTTGGGAAACAATTGCTACTGTTGCTTCAGAAATGAAAGCAGAAGTTGTGACAACAGTTATGACCATGAGAAAAGAAAAAATCCCTTACTGTATAAAACAAAATGCAGACAGATTAGTTTGACTACTTAAAACACAAACTTTGCCTGAATCTGAATTTTAGCCAAGCTTAATTGCCCTTTACTAGCAACTTAGACAAAAAAATTAATACAGTTTCACAAGTTTTTGTTGAGTAGACATGAAAAATAAGCATCTACTTATTTAAATACAAGTAGTGTCTTACTGAAGCATCTAAGTGAATTCACTGAAGTTGAATTCTAAGCTGAGTAGCTGATAAAACTCAATTTTTAAAGGTGAATCTACTTGAGGACTTGCATAAAAGGCTCCACATAAATTCTGTTTTCATTCATTTGCTTTACAAGTGCACTCTAGTTTTAGGCTTCTGTCATTCACTTGACTCGACTGTGTCAGGGCCTCTGCAGAGCTCTGCAGCTCCTGAGGAAGAGTCAAGCCAACATGACCAGAGAGGAAGGGCTTTTTCATCAACATGTTGAGCAACAGGAAGCCTGGAAAGTGACAGTAAATAGGAACAACGTGTTGAGATAATTAGGGCTGGTAGTCAGGCAACAGCACAGTGAATCACCGAGGGCTGCAGAGAGCAAACTGTTACTAAAGCAGCGCCATAATTCCCCCAACATGCTGCTCCGAGCTATTGCTCAACTGAGACACACTCCAGGATGGGGAAAGGAAGGAGCAGCAGCATGAAAGCCTCCAGCAGAAAACAGACTGTCAAGCAAATCCAATGCTACAACAAATTTTTATTACAAAAGGGTAAATTTGTAAGATCCAGGCTGCGATTAAGGAGACTGAGACATTCCAACTGGCAACACGACGTTTCGAGGAGCTGTGTAATTCCTCTGCAGAAGGGCTTCAGTGAGGATCTCTTATGTTCTCCACATTTTGGATGTTTCTTTCCTTCTCCCACACCCCTGGATATCCAATCCCCTCTAACACCTTCTGCCATTTGAGCTACAGGAGAAGTTAATGGTACACTTCCAGACTTCTCATGTCTACAAGGTCACACTCTGCCATCAGAAAAGCTGCTTAGTATCTATTTTTCCCCTCCCTTTCTTTATTGGAATTCTGTAGAGCCCCCATTTTGCTTCCAATAAAGCAAGTAAATTCAATTATTTTGTGATGTTCTCATCTGAGCAGGCACCTACGAGGTTAACTGGAATAAAACATCTGCTTTACAGGATGCTAAACCAGAATCTTTCCTGACTGAAGATCACGTGTGCTGTAAAGTAACACTGAGAAAGGCCACAACTTCCCGAGGTAAGGAAAGTAGCTACAAGGACAGCAAGATCCAAGTATGTCAAGGAGAGCCAAAATTAAGTTTTCAAGAGATCTTTACTTGCAGTAAGCCATTATTTCAAAAAAGAGGAGATGAACTCAAATTAGAGATCCTGAGGGTACAGAATCTGATGGTTGTTTTTCTGGCAAATTTATCGATCTGTGACAAGATTAAAATGAAGTATCTAATTAATCCTGGGAGCCAGCAACACAAATTTCTCCCCCCAAAATTTTCCACACAATCACTAACAGTGGAACAATCCAACCTCTAGTTCTAGAATGTTTCAGTAAATAGAGACATCAAAATAACCGAATACATTGCAAGTTCTTGGTTTTGTTATAGCAGACCACAGCTATATTAACACTCCATTTAGGATACTTGTGATACACAGCACACACTGCTTA
Organism: Corapipo altera; assembly: GCF_003945725.1. Classification (NCBI taxonomy): domain Eukaryota; kingdom Metazoa; phylum Chordata; class Aves; order Passeriformes; family Pipridae; genus Corapipo; species Corapipo altera. The sequence goes on from NW_020884906.1 coordinate 5,838,063, forward strand.
ACAGATCAGGTTTATCATTTGATAGCAGCCTGAAGTAAAATAAAAAACAACCCACAGTAAAAACAAAGAGGAAGCAGAACAAGCAATACAACTATTTAGCTCAGCATTTTTAGTAACAACAACCCATATTTTGAAGCCTGGTAAAGATTAGACAATTCTTGTCCAAGTCATTGAGTCCTTGTCAAAAAGTTTCCACTAGCACACTTTTTAAGACCCTGGAGAGGTCTACAATGAGAGATCTTATTTTTTTTTAACTTCTACTCAGAAGGGCCCCACCATATTTCAGCCCTAATCACTTTAAGACTCACATGTAGAACAGCTTAATTTCCAGGTCATTGATCTCCAATGCACTGTTCAGGCAGTACTGTCAATAAGTAAAGTCATCATGTACTCAAGAAAGAGTAGGAAAAATAAAATAATTGCTCAAGAGAAATTCAAGTCTAAAAACATAAGGGAAATAATAGCAAGACATAAGAGTCCCATATCAACAGCCAACATAAGCAGCTTAAAGGACAACTTCCATTCAGCATATTTGCTTTAGGGCTGCCAGAGCTTGCAGAGTCTATTTTAAACAAAGCCTAATGGGGTGGACCTGCAGGACACTAAGGCAAAAGATACACAATGACAGGCAAACAGCACTTAGTTTTCAGGGTTATTTGTGAAAAGGGGCAGAAGTACAATGCCAAAGTGAGCCAGCAGTGGGGTGACCACTGCTGAAAACAGCTACAGCAACACAAGTGTCCTCACAGCTTTCTCCACTTCGAGTGAAGTATCCCTGTGTTGTCAGGTAAGTTATGGAGACAAGTCACCTCAGGTATCACTAGGTAACAACCACAGAACTAAGGAGTGGAACTTTGGAGGCAGGATTGTGTTGCCCAGCAGGCTGTACCCACTCACCACCAACTGAGGAAAAGCAAACACTTCGCTGTCAGCAACCTCGCAGGGATTTCTGTTTGGTTTTCATTTTGACAATGGAAACTTAGAATCAAGCTGGGGGAGTAAGACCTCAGCGTAACAAAAAGCCCTGGATTAATTAAAGCAGGTCATGTAAGATGTAGAGATTGCTTTTAAGAGAGCTTTCTTCTCACAGGATACCATGAATTAAAGTTTTACTGTATTTTGGACGGAGTATCAACTACTGCTCAGAAAACCCTCTTTTAGTGATTTATCTTTTCAACACAAAACAGCTTAAAATTAAGCTGATGTGAACTATTTTAGAAGTCCTGATACTTGGTCCATGTCAGTTATGCTGAATGCCAGAAATTACTAAAGAAAAACCTCCCAATATCAGTTCCATTATTCAGTAGAGATTTTTGGTTGCTACACAAGGAGGGGGCAGAGGGGAAACCCTAAACACACACCAAGACATCTTAACCACATATGTAAGTACAAAATTAAGAATTTTGTTGGGTTAGCAGATTGTGAGCACCCATCAGATACGTTACTCCATACTTCTGAAAATAAATGTATTTTGTTGTTTATTATAGCAATAAGGGGGGGAAGATACCTAGCACCCACAGTTTGATTTCTACAATATAAAATGAAATCACAATGACTTCTCCCATTCTTATCACCCTTGTGCTACTGAGCAATCTAAGTTTAGCTAAAAGCATATCAGTGTAATGTTCTACAGGAACCCTTATCTTGTGTCACATACTCACTGCTGCTGACCTTAACAGGTAGCTTTTGGGGTGATTTCAGGGCAAAGCTTGAAACATTGTTATTGACACATCCTAGACTTCCTCCAGGAGAACCTTTGCTCACCTTTTAACACAAATTGGGTTATAGTCATTCTAATTTACAGGTGGAAAAACCTCCAGACTGTTTCAACAATATATTGTTTTAATCTGAACACAGATATCCACTATTCCCAGAACATTCACTTCTAAGTCAGCTTAGGAATCAAAGGAATAATTGAGGGGAGGGGATGCTCTTAGGATGCTGTAAAATACTTCAGGTTTTGGTAGACTTTATAGCCTGTGTCATATCTTGTAGAAGGAAATCACAGTGTGATGCAAAGCTAAGATTGCACAGCTCAGCACACACCACTGCCTAAAGCATCCACACCACGGAACTATCCCACATCGGATGCAGCCAACATCATGCAACCTGTCAAAATCGTTTATACAGCAAAGAAAGCTGTTCTTTTAAGTAAATACTGAAGATCTGAGTACATGCTACAAAAGTATCAAGAATGAAAAGCCATGAACTGCTGAGACGCTCCACGGGTTGATTTCTGCAGAGGCTTCACAGATTCAACAGAAGACCAAGACAAGTCTATTCACAGATGGATTCACCCACCATCAAAAATTATTTATGTTGTTTCTCTTCAAAGGTCAGATTTAAGGCTTGCACTGACCAGCACATCTGTAACAGCAGTTCTGACCTGGAATGTGGGACGTGGTACCTACAGCCCCCAGACAGCAGCATCTGCCCCCAACCATCAGCCGGGGTGACACAGACCCAGCTGCTGCTCGGAGCTGTTTCACTGACACGTCCCTGACGGGCAGAGTGGGAGCAGAGGCACAAAAGCTCTGAACACAGGAGTTTATGCTGGAGAGAAGAGGGGATGTTTCTGCACAAAAACCTAATGCAGATCCCTGTTACAGATGGCTGCTTCTGTGCAGCCAGTTCTAATAGCAATAAACTAATATGATTTATGATTGCAACACCATCACCATAAAAACTCCCACAACACAAAACAGTGACTTTAAGATCCTCTCTCTCATACCTGAATCTTCGACATTTTCTTAAATTGACAATGTACAGCTGGTAAAGGACACCAGAACCTAAGTGATGTAATTACTTCTATTTTTGCAGTAATACAATCTTTATATCAACATACCCAACAGTTCTTTACAGCTACTGCAAAAATCTCAAAAAAAAAAAAAAAAGCTTTCATCAAGAAGTGTTTTAACCTAAAAAAGACAGATAATCACCTTCTGAGCAAGGAAAAAGCCAGAAACAAACGCAAAGGCAAAGTGCTTTTGAAGTACCAAAATTATAATACATCTAGGGATTTTTCTACATTTCATCAGAGAAAATCTTTACTCCTGACATCAATTTAGTGTGAATCCATAACTAAAATAGGAGACAGGAAAAGCAGAGCAGTAGCCCAAGGTCATATACCATGTCAGCTGCACAGAAGCAGAGAACCCAGATCTATCCCACACTCCATCAGACTACAGTCTCCTCTTAATTAGATAGGAAAATTAACCATACTGAAAAAAGCAACTGAATTCAGCTACTAATCAAGTTTTCCAAGAGGATTCAGCAGTGTATGTTCTATGACCTCTGTCAGCCTGGTCTCATACTTAGATTCACCAATAAAAGCTTAGAGTTTGGTGAATTTGATTTTTCACTTACTTGCTTAAAATAAAAACAATGTACCTTGGCACGAAAGGCTGACAAACTTCTACGGTGTCATTTGCTTCATGAGATGACAGCAACACTGCTGACTTTTCAGGAACAAAAATACATCCCCTTCTCACCCTCTGGGAGTGGAAAAGGGCAAAGAGGAGGGGGGAAAAAAGCTTTTGAATGACCATTTATTCAATTTTCTATAACCAGCCTGACTTCCTCTGCAGGAAACAGAACAGTGAGTAAAGCACATCTGTCTCCATGGTCAAGACTGATGTCACCAGTCATTGCTCAGCTGGTACTGGTGTATTGCAGACCAAAACCAGAGCCCTTTGAGAAGTGTCTCTGTGGGGAGAGCGGGTCACCAGCACAGCACAAACTGCAGCACCACACCAGGGCAACCTTCCCCCAGCAAACACAACTGCCTCAGAGCACATTCTCCTCTGCCCATCCTAATTAGTTTGCCCTCAGCTAAAGAGTCACCACAAATTTCCACTCCCCCCAAGAGCTGCAGCTTTTTTTTTTTTTTTAAAGTAGTTAATTAGAACTCCAGGGCAAAGTCTACTGTAAACTTTTACTCCTACCCAAACAATTTAATATTCTGAACACTTCTGTTTCTGTTGTCCAGCTCCCCCAAGACATACAGACTTCATCTTCTTCCTATACTTAGCCTTGGCTCAGATTTCCAGCGAGCACATGCCCATTACACATAATGCAGAAAGACTGATTTTTAAAAAAAAAAAAAAAAAAAAAAAGTTAAAAATGTTCTTGTCCTTTTAATCCTGTATGCAAAGGAAGATGTCCATTTAATGACTTGACTGTCCAAAGGTCAGTTACCAAATTTGGTCAACTCTGGTGCCATCACAGCCGTCATCATTCTTGTCACTGTCAAAAGCAACAACTGTCACCTTGCTATTATCAGGAAGGGAAGGCAACTGGAATATTCGCCATGGAGGTTCTATTTACAGTCTGCATTGCATCCAAAAATGTCTTCCAATGATTATACATTGAGCCTGATAACGATTAACCCAAAGCCAAGAAGAATGTCCAGTTAAACACTTACTTACTCAAGGTTACTTTTCAAAGTAAAAGTAAACAAAAGCATTGGGAAATCCCACCTCAAATAACCAAACTGGGTTGAATGAAAAGCACTTTTTAACATACCTGTCTAATGTAGTTACGTGCTTATGACTCATGCAATGAAAGACTCTCCTGAAATTTTGTTTCCTACAGAAACCCCATCGCAAAGAACAAAGGTAAGAGACAGCAATTTACTTTGCATCTCATAATTCTACCTTTTGAGAAAGAATAATTTTCTCTGTATACACTGGAACATGTCATTCTGAGATACAGAAGCCTATGAAATTAAAAAGAATAAATCATACTTACAAAAGATATGCAAGCAGCCAGCAACAAAATTCTAACTAGTAAGTCTTCAAATTGCTCAATCACAAGCTCGAGTAAGGTTTTTCCTGCAATACATAACAAAGCCATTTAGTCATGCACCTTACAAAAAACGATGAATTATCAATAAGAATTAGGAGAAGATTTCACAAACGTGCTCACCTTCCTCAGCCGGCAACTCTGTCCGTGGAAGGTTTTTCCAGGAAACATGTCAGAGGAAAGAAATCATTGAAGAAACACGTTAGAGCGTTATAAGGCATCCACCAGGTAGTGTTCCTGAATGACACACTCAGCTGGGCTGCATTTGACAGACACACTGAAAGCCACATTAAGGTGGCTCTTTTCACCACAGTACGTGAATGGGCCCCAGAGTTTTGCGTTTTAAGACACAAAGGTTCGCCGGAATGTGCCAAGGGTTATAATTCAGCCAAGTCATCACTCCGGCCAGCTGTGGGGCTTGTGCTGCTGCTGCACACAAAGGGTCAAAGGCTCAAAATGCTTTTCAAACGCTTTCTGACAAAGCTTTTCCTCCACATTCACTTAGAAAAAACACCCCAAACCGTCAAACTTGTTTCAAAGTGTTTCAAATTCTTTCCTCCATTTTAAGGGTATTCCCTTATTTCAGCTCTCCTCTTTATTTCCCCGCAACAAGATTTAGTAATCCAAGAGGCATAAAAGCAGCGTTAAAGCTAAAAAAAAAACACCTTCACCGTATAATCTTCTCACAGATTTTCAATTTTACACAACGGCACGGGAGTTCAGAAGGGACTAGCACGGCCAAGCAGTAAGGATTAAAGAAAAAGAAACACCTTATTGGCTGAATTCTATGTCCCGACTGGAGAGAAGAATACAAAATAAGGGGCAGAAAGGCGCTGAACAGCGAGGAAAAATGAAGGTCAAGACGGACAAAAAAAATATAAAAATACTAAACCCCAAGGGGCGTCAATTCAGAATGGAAGGAGGTTTCCCACCGTTAAGGTGAAAGGGATCGGAGGTGACATCCTCCACCCCAGAGCAGCCCTGCGAGCTCGGGATTGAAAGAAACCCACGAGGTGGAGTTCAAGTCAGCCATCTTTTCTCCCTCGCTCCTATTCCGGGTCCTGGAAGAGATGCCGGCTTTGCCAGTGCACACGCGTTAGGCCTCGCACAGGGCCCCGGGAAGGATGGGGGAGAGGAGAGAGGGGTGGGAGAGGGAGCCGAGCGGGGAGAGGGCGAGGCCGGCGGCAGCATCCCGGCGGCGGGGCCGCCTCACCTACCGTTGGAGCCCCATTTCTCCTTCAGCTTCTTGACTTGCTCGAGGCTGAGCCCGGTGCTCTCGTTGACGCCGAAATAAGCCAAAACTTCCTCCACAGTCTTTGTGTGCGCGTTCTCCATGGCCGGGGCAGGGAGCAGCAAATGGTGCCGTGCCTCGCCTCTTCCTCCTCCCTCTCCTCCTCCTCCTCAGCGGCGGCGGGCGCGGCGGCGAGACCCCTGCTCAGCCCTCACCACCCCCGTGCTACCACCATAGACCCTCACAGGACAGAGCAGCCCGAGCCCACCTCACTCCTCACGGCGGCGGCCGGGAGGGGCAGGGAAAAAATGAAAAAAAAAAAAAAAAAGGAAAAAAAAGGGAAAGCCGCTAAAAAAAAAAAAAAAAAAAAAAAAGCCCCCACCCCCTCCCACCCCACACGCCTCCAAGGGAGCCGAGCCGCCTCTCCGGCGGGGACCAGGGGCTTCGGCCGGGGGGGAGCCGCGGGCCCCCGGAGCCGCTGTCGCCTCGGGGGCGCGGCGGGTCCCTGCAGGGACGGGCCGCGTCCAGGTGGCCGAGCGGCCTCTCCGCTCGCCTTCAGCGGCCCCGAGCCGCCCCCAGCAACGGGAGGGCGATAACGGCGCGGCGCGGGGGGATGGGGAAGAACAAGGCGCAGCCGCCCCGCTGCCCACGAAAGGTTGGAATCACGCCCTCCCTTCTCTAGCGGCCCGATGCTCCCCCTGGCCGGCCCAGGCCGCTGGTCGCCGTCACGGTTGGGGCTCCCCCGCGCCCGCCGCTGCCTCCGCTCGCTCCGGGCGCGCAGCGGCGGCGGCCGCTCTAATGTAACTCGGGGGCCGCCCGGGCCGCGCTCGCCGCCGCGGCATGTGGACGCCGCTCATTGGCGGGGCCGCGGCGCGGGGCGGGGCCAGCGCTCAGCCCCGCCCCCCGCGCTGAGGCGATGGCGGTGGCGCGGCCGCTGCGCAGCGCGGGTCGTTTCCTCGCCCGCTCTCCCTCACGGCGCTCGGCTCCTCATGCGGCGGCGGCCGCGCTTCCGCTGCGCACCGGGACGGCCCCTCAGGTGCGGCGGCCGCCTTCCTGCCCCCGCTGCCCCCGCGTGAACCGCCCTCTTGTGCCGGCCTCAACTCGCGCCCGAAGGGGAGCGGGGCTGCCCCCTGAGGGGGAGCTGCTGCCGCGCTGTCGCGATAGGCGTCGAGGCGGTGCTGGCGCGGGGATGCACCGGCGCGTGTCGTGACAGGAGCGCCAGCCGTCCTGTGAGGGCTGCCCTCAGCCCTGTCATCATACGAGCTTCACCCAGGCAAAGGGTGAGCGTGGGGTTGCCCCCACCTCAGTCATAACAGGGACATCGTTCATTCAAAGGGTGACAGGAGCACCCGTTCGTGACAGGAGCACCATCCAGGCAAAGGGGGGGTGTGGGGCTGGCACAGTCTGTCGCGACAGGAGCATCATCCGGTCAAGACTGCTAGTGTGGTGTCAGCCCCTAACTCAGTCGTGACAGGAGCATCATGCAGTCAGTGTGAGGGTGTGAGTACAGGCTGCCCAGCAGGGCTTGGGTTCTCTCTGAAGACACCCCAAACCCACCTGGACACGTTCCCGTGCCACCCGCTCCAGGTGACCCTGCCTTGGCAGGGGTTGCACTGGATGATCTCCACAGGTCCCTTCCAACCCCAGCGCCTACAGTGATTCTGTAGGGCTGCACCAAGTGCTGTCGTGACAGGAGCCTCACCCATCACGAGTGCGCAGAGGTGAGGGCCGTGTCCCCGCGTGTCCCCTTCCCCAGAGGTCCTGCCCTGCGCTGGCACCGAGCAATGTCCTTCGCACAGCTCCCCCCGTTCCCGTCGCACACATCCCAGTGACAGCACACTCAGCCCCGGCTCGCGCGGCGATAACGTGAGGAGGAATGAGCTGCGGGGTGTGATTTCAGCGCCGTGTGTGGGGTGAGATCCCAGCTTTCCTCGGCGCCGTATCTCGGCGCTGATACAGAACACAGAAAACTGCCTCATCCAGCCATCCCACCCGGCAATTCACAGACACTTCAATGAACACAAAACAGAGAAATCAGCGCCAACTGACATTAATACACCTGCAACACGCACACAACACAGCAAGTAATTCAGCACACAGTGTAAACACCTTCCCTTTAAAACTTGGTGCCAAGAGATATTCTTGTATATGTATGCGTGTGCAAATAGAAAAGCTGATCCCTACATGTGTGCTGGCTTACATAAATGCAGATCCTACATACAATCTGCATTTCCATCACTTATAAACCACCCACGGCACCACGATATAAGAAACTGTGTCTGATCTGGAATGAAATATCTTAGTCCTGTCTCTGTGTTAGCAAAAGAAGGATGGAGAGGGGACACCCCATATAAAATTGTGATGTTCTAAGGTATATGTGGCCCTATATCCTTTCTAACAAAAGTACAACTGCTCTAAAAGACTCCTCTGTGGCTGGCCAAGGTCCAGGTAAGGAGGACTTGACAGCCTACACTTCACAGGGCAGCTCTGAATGAAAATTCGTGAGTTAGATCTGATGACCTAGTTCAGGTAAGGCAATTACTTATTCCATGCCATGCCCATATTAATTTTATCTTGCTTATCAGCAGGATTAATCAGCGTGGCCAAATGTTGCCTCGGTACAGTTATGTTCCTTTTCATACCACAACCTCACACTGCACCTAGACATAGACACAGCCTGTTATAGAGGTAAAGAATGTCAACGTGGCAGTTGTATATAGTTCATATAGTTTACTGTATGCTTCTTAACCAGTTGTAATGGTTTTCTTGATATTGTATGAGCACATGATCCCATCATCCCCAAACCAAAACCAAAGTCACAAGGTGCACATGCATCTGAAATTAAACCAATATATCTTTGAAAATATGCACTCAGTGCCAACAAAACTCCTGATAAATGCCTATCACAGGCCTACCTAACACACACCTAAGTTTTTAGTATCCTCTAACACACAACTATGTACATATGCAACATTAAAAAGTATATAGTTTCCAAAATGATCATATACAGGATAACACCTGCAACTTGAATTAATGTATTTCACTGATTAACAGCACAGTATATCTATGTGAGTAGTTTCTTCCCTTCTACCAAATTAATATAACCTGCATTATATGTAATATTTTGTAAAAATACATTTACCACAGCAGTATTTTTACACACAAGCATGTTTACTACCCTTCACATACAAGAGCACCTGCAAAGGACTTGAAACTCCTGCCTTTCATTTTCTTACTGTTTTTAGGTATTACAATCAAACACCAGCAGCAATTTGCAAAATGAAATTATATTAGAAAGAATCCCAGATTGTATTTCATATTATTTCTCCCTGTGATATACTTCTTATGTCATTCTTGGTTTCCTTTCTGTGCCTGTTTCCAAAAAGGCTCATGGAAAAATATTTTAAGCATACCAGAGCCATGGCATGTGCAATTAGGGCTTGGCAGAGTGTACGATAAAGCAGATATGGTGTTCTTTCAGTCTAACTTGTTAGCAGGAGGAAATGCTGCTGGGAAGGCAAAGAGAGCTTGCATTCTAGTGAATCCTGGAGAACTCCTGGTATTCTCTGGGATCCACTAGTTCAGCCACAGTTTGTAAACTCCACTTTCATTGGTTCTCTCTCATGCATTAATATTAGATGACTTCATTCTTCCCCTTTTTTTCCATTTTGAGCACAGACCCAACATAAAATCTGGAAAGATTCTGGACAGTTCTCTGCCTGTGTTTATTTCTGTCATGTGTTGTGTTATGGTTCAGGGAATTCTGAGAGAAGAATGACTGAATTAAGGACCGTTCTACAGTTCTTTCTCCCCCAGAGCAGAATAACCTCTGCGTTTCCTCCACAGTTGTTTCCCTGTCTTTCCCCAGATGTGCAAGACTGACCCTGCTGACCAATGAGGATTTCTTTGCAGGTGACACCTTCCAAATCTTCTGGCAGCTACACTTTTAAAGAACATTTGCAGATACAGTGCTTGGTCTAGACAGAACAGTGCAGAATGTGCTACAAATACCCATGTAGACACTGCCGCAGAAGCAGTACCTGCTAAATTTGGCATCACTTGATATCATACAAATTTAGAATTGTGAGTTGAAATCAGTGTTGTTTCCCATCTCTCTGCAAGGATTCATGAAGCCTCTGATGCCATTTGCCTTGTCTCTTAAAGAAGGTGGTTATCTTGACCCAAATCAGAGTGACAGCACCTCAGCTCTGCCTTAAGCACCGAGCCCGTGAAAGCTCCAGGTGATTCCTACTCCCAGCAGGTGCAGGGAGCTTTGCATTCTCCCTTTTTAAGGAAGGAAAATCGATTTATTTTGCTGCCGTGAAGTTGCAGTTTGTTTTTAGACTGGAACCCCTCAGAGCGGTACCTCAGAAAGCAACACAACAAAATGGGGCAGCTTTGGCCTTGATGAAATTCCATTCACATAATGGAAGGATATATTCATACATTTGGCCTACTATCTTTTTTCACTGTAATATATTAAGAAGAAGCAGCCAACACATCAGGCAGCAGCATTAAAACAGTTCCTGTAATGCTTACTAATTGAAGTAAATGGGAATTTGGCCTGAGAGAAGACTGCAGGATGCTTTCCTTCAAATTGCAATAACATTAAGTCATCCCTATTGCTGCAAAGCAGATTCACAGCAGAGTTACTGGTCATAATGTGAATTGTCTCTTGCTGTACACAAAAACATACGTTTTGTAGCTCAATTTTCAAACCAGATTAATAGTTTTGAGTGGAGCTAAACACAGCACAGAAGGGCACCACACAAAATGCCAGTTGTTGAGCCAATACACTTGAATGCTGACCTGCAATAGCCTTATTATTTCAGGCCTGGATCTCTTTCAGTGGACATAGACAAAGTGATCATCTTGTGCTTAATTGTGCCAAATTATGTCATGATTTTTGCAGCCTGGCTAATTGCCTGATGGGGCTTAGGCTGAGACCACCAAACTCATTGCTCATCTCCCTAGCTGATTTCAAATCCAAGTCTTCATGAGTGACAAATGGGGGCATTGTTTCTTCCTCCCACTGTACTATTTTATTCCTCTGAAATTACAGTTATTAAAATGTTTCAGCCAGTTGAAATCTACTAAGGCACATTAAAATGCTGCAAAAATGCTGTATCAAAGTGGAAAGGTTTTAAATCTGCAGTTCTGTCATAGGATAATGCAGTTTAAATATAGTAACTGTTTTTTCCAGTCAGCTTGCTCTTTGATTTCACGGTATTATGTCGAGGGGTTTTTTTCCTCTCTCCCCCTTTAAGAAGCTTATAGCTTAAACAGCAAAATGCAAAAAAATCCTGACATGAAACAATCACACAAACCCAGCAGAGAAATCAGTGATAAAATATGAGTTTGAGTGTTGATAATTAAGGTGATCTGAGTTTATTCTGAATAATTTTGATTCCTTGGCAATGTGTGTTCCTGTATCAGCAGCAAGTAGAATTTGACTTCCACAGAGACCAAGAGAATGTGAACACAAAGGATAGTGTTGCTGCTGGGAGATTTCTAGAACTGGATCACTGTTCCTGCACAAAGCAGCTCCTTGCTGCCTTGGAATTCTGATCTCAGTGAGAGTAACTATAAGAGATCCCAGTTTGGGTTGGTACATCTCTTATTTTATTTCTTTATCTTATTTATAGTCATTTGGTTTGTCACTGAAGACTCCATTAGAGTATTTGCCACAATAATGTCCATTTCCCTGCTTGGAAAAATCTTTCTGTCTATTCCATTCTGATTTCAGTAGGAGATCTAAAAGTATGGGAGAGAGAAACATTATGTCAGAACCAAGATCCACGGTACATATCTAAGAAAAATAAGTTATCCATATTTGATGGCCAAGTTGTTTCTCTGGAAAAGGAATCATCTTGGCTGTTATCTTAAAAATGCACAACAACTTTAGAAATAAAGCACTGGTTGGTGCCCATGAGATTTGAATTCTTATCTCATCCTGACCTGAATTTTCCATCTAATTAAGGTCTAATTCTGATTAATTTGGCAGCTCGCTGCCATTTTTTTCCAATGTAAATATTCCTTGTGGGCTTCTGGATCTCAGTTTTGTTCTCTGTAGAAGGGGCTGAGGATCCTGCAGAGCTTGTGGGGGGCTGTGTGGCCAAGCACAGTATTTATAAAATGGCAGGTTGTTGTTTGTAAGGTGTTACAGATTTGCTCTGTATTCTATATCTGCAATGAGTTGATGGGTAATTGTAGCATCATAGCTGTGATCATACTGTATGATCATACTGTATGATCTGTAGAACTTAACAGTGCAATAAAAGTTGAATTATTTTCCTACAGGACATGGGCCACCACTTCCTGAGCAAAGAAGTGGCTTCAGTTTGGAAGCCCTCAGTCAGGAGAGCAGAACCAGTTTGAAACTGGACACGTGAACACACAACACAGCCTTGTTTCTTACAGTGTTAAAACTGGTTTCTTTTTGTGTTTCTTGAGTGTGTTAGAGATACTAATGTGGCATTTAGAGTTTACCTTTCACTCTCTGCAGGATGAATTTTACACTGTTTATATTACTGGGGGCCAGGTGAGCTCCCCTGGTCCTTGGTGGGCTGATAAAAAGTCCTGGAACCTCCCAGCTACAAGGTAGGGCAATAATTGCTCTGGATTTATAGTACCATTGTATCCCTCTCTAAGGACACTATAAATTCAAATTCCTTTCCTGCTTCATAGATATTCCTGGGAACAAAACCAGTTTTACACACTGAAAGCAAAACAATGGATTGTGCTCATGCACATTGCTTTGCATGATCCCATCTGGGATAGGATGGATGAAGGAAAGGATGTCCAAGAAAAGTACAAACAGCTACACTTCTTATATATTTGTATTTGATATTTATATTTGTCTGAGACCAGCAGTGACAACCAGGAGGTAGCTCAGTAATGCCAGTTTTTTATCTTTTCACCTTTTATTTACTCAGGCTTTGTACAGTGATACTCCTCAGTTAAAGTGAACCGTCTGAATGACTTGGTTTTGAAACTTTTTCTTTCTTTTTTTAATCTCTTGACCGCATCAGAGGCTGTAATCAAGGTGTTTACACAACAATATTTCCTTTTTTTCAGTGTTGTAGCACGGGAACATGAACAGCTCCACCATGCCACGGGCATCTGTCATTCCACAGATTTGCTGAATCACAGTAAAAAGTCACATTGTCTGACTTTTCAAGACTGAAGGGAAGCCTTGCAGGTGCACTCCATTGGAGCTGCAATAATGTAAGATTGAAAAGCTTCCCTTAGTCATGGAGATGACTCCATTTTCAGCCATTGTTTGGGACTGATGGCACATGACTACCACTTCTCTTAGATGTGTGACACTTTGTGATATGACACAAGCTGAAGTTTCTGTGTTCCTTGTGGAGGATTTCCTAAAAAGTCATAGGTAGTTATTAGTAACACAGTGAAGTAACACACTTCAGTTTTCAGACACTGATAAAGTTCTTGTGTACCATCAAACAAGCTCTTTTACTGGTTATTTAATATAAAATTCTTTTAAGGTGATTTTTTTTTTCTCTCTCATGAAATAAGACAAAATGAGGGATTGAAACCAAATGCTCTGTTTGGTTCACCAGTTAAAATTCTTCCAGTCTGAACCCTCAGAAATCTGCGAGACCTGCAATCCACCAGGTTTTGTTTTTTAAAAGGCAATATTTTTGTGGTAAGATTAATGGGTACAATTACAGTGTGTCTGTCACCTTCCCCTACCTTTCCTAAGGCCTTCACAAATGCTTCCTAACATGGGCTGCTCAGGAGGAAAAGACAAGCTGCTGGGTTGTCTTCATTCTCTATTAATGTGACTCTAACCAAGCCTGAACACGTTTTCCTTTAGTGGATTAAATGTTTTATTGATCTGCTATGTTTCCACTTCCTCACCTCATTTCTGCCACTCAATACAACCTATATAAGTGTTTCACAGACATGAGAGATTTTCAAAGAGGCTTTAACCTCCCAAATTACCTCTGGTAGTTTTTGGTCACTCACAGAACAAAAATTCTTATGGTTTATCTCTCAGAGCCCAAGGCTTCCAATATGAGAGATCTGGTTATCTCTGCTTCTTATAGATTTATTATATGTCAATGGTGTTGCATGTGAACTCAAATTATCCTGACCTACAATTCTCGTTCTATTTCAAGGTTTTGGATTTCTAAAAGATTGTTTAACTCCTAGGTGGGTTTTTTTTCCCCACTTCTGTTAGAAAAAGAAAACCTCCCCTGAGTCATATTTTAAAAATACTTTTAAGCTCTTAAAGACACTTCTGCTCCCATGTCACAAAGCAGTATTGAAAAGATATTCATTTTACCACCTACAATTGCTCAGATGGAGAACTTAAAGAATTCTTTTCCACTCCCATGTCGAAACTGTACCAGCAGCATTCCTGTTCCTAGAAGTGAGCTACAAGGATTTTCCTGCTGTGTGCAGGTTGAGAACAATGCTATCAAGCTTATAATTTAATATTAATAACATTAACAAACATTATTATTATTATTAGCAGTAATAATAATAGTAGTGCTGATACTGTGGTTGCTGTTACTTGATTTATTATTTGCATTTGCAGCTTCCAATCCAGGGTTTCGAGCATTTCATAAACCTCCATGAAAATGAAAATTGTGTTCTAGAACATCCCTGAGAGAACAGGATTATCATCCCCATTTCACAGGAACGGGAGCTGAGGTTCAAAGTCACAGTCACACAGTCTATGGCAGAACTAGAAATAGAAATGGTCTCCTGGCTCCCAGTCCTCTTTCTTCTCCAGTCACCCTAAATAGTTTCTGGTGTAGTTTTGTAAGACATTTATCACATGATTTTCAAAAATCCTGTCCTATTTGTTAAGGAAAAAGTAAAAAAAATCATTTATAAAAATTAAAAAGTGCTACAAAAAGAGACTATCTAATTTTTGAAAGAGGTTGCTGAAATGATTTTAGCTGTTTCATGGACAATGCCATCCAAGTTTCATGAGTTAATCCTGACCATAAGTACATCTAAAATAGATATCTTTGCCTCCAGCTAATCAACAGGCTTACTGCCTAAATAATTTATGTATAACCAACTAGTGGAAACTAGATCTTCTGTGATTTCCCCAGACACATATTCTGCATGTATCATGTATATCCTTGCCTATTTCTGATATTCATTTGAAATTCAGTTGGGACATTTCAGAACACTTTTGTGCTCCAGCTGTATAGCTCTAAGAAAAAGCCAGCTGGAGACATAATACAGAATCTTTGAACTGGGCAAAATACTGTTTAATATCCAAGTGCATAGTAGATGAAGATTCTGACTCTTTTTTTTTTAATGAACAATGGATTTGAATTTAAAAAAAATACAGTTTTAACTCTAACACTGGCCTATGTGGGCCCTATTTTCTTTCTACCCTGTTTTTTAATAAAATAATGGCATTTAGTAACAAAATTCAGTGACAATATAGTGATAGACAGACAAAGAGATAAATATGAGGTATGAGAGCATAATTAAATAAAATCAAAAATTAAATAATCTAATTTTCTTGTTTACAGCACAGGAAATGTGGAAAACATACAGTACCAAATTGTGCTTTCTGGACACATTTGTGTAATGTTGCCTTCCATGGACTAGAGAAATGAAGCTTGGATTAAAACTCACTCCACTGAGGAGAAAACAGATTTTCTTTTCCAGTGTCTGCAAACAGAAAGCAAAAGCTTTTTCAGACGTTGTCCTGCCTTGTTCTGACTGCAAATTCAAGAATCTGTTTCACATCTATACCTGAAATGGAAGGTACAGTGCAAACTGTCTATCTGGAGTTCATAACTTTTATCCAAAATTTTATCCTAACTGGAAAATATACCCTGTCTCTTGTGGATAGCAACTGCTAAAAGACAATTCCTGCTCAGTCTGCTCTGCTGTGCCAGGAATGCTGGGGACTGTTTACTCTACCTGTTGAGACTTGCTGAAAAATTAGGGCCACATTGGAGCTCCAATCAGCCACTCAGGAGGGGGAGGAGGAGCAGCAGGTACTCCAGGAATACCTGAGGTGTGGCAGCCAGAAATTCTGCAGCACTGAAGGAACACAAGCAGCAGTGTTGCTGCTCCACCTTGGCTCGGCTGCACTGGTTGGTGCTGCCTTCACCTGGGGAGCTCCCGGCGGCACCGAGCTGGAGCAACACTTGTGGAGCTCTTTGTACCTGTGCAAAGGGAGTGAGAAGCACTGTTGTTCCAAAAATACAATTTGCCATGCACATCTGCCTCTGCAATCCAGCAATTCCCATCTAGTCTCACAGTTAGCAATGTCACCATGTCGCCCTGTCCTGCTTTTGGCTGGGATAGAGTTAATTTTCTTCCCAGGAGCTGGTGCACTGTGGCGTGTGAGCAGGGG
Organism: Corapipo altera; assembly: GCF_003945725.1. Taxonomy (NCBI): domain Eukaryota; kingdom Metazoa; phylum Chordata; class Aves; order Passeriformes; family Pipridae; genus Corapipo; species Corapipo altera. The sequence goes on from NW_020884906.1 coordinate 5,854,457, forward strand.
CTGTGTGGGGTTTAGTGCCTGCTGGGTTAAACCACCTCCTGTCTTTGCATATTCCATCTCTGCACAGTTGAAATTCCTTCAGGCCTGAGCCTCGGGGCAGTGTGTTGAGTTCATGTACCATTCCCAAATGTGAACTTGATTACCTTGCAGATACAAGAGCTTTCTCATTTCAGATGCCACAGAAAAGACTTAAGAAGAAAGACAAATGAAAATCTCCTTGAGAATGGTAAAGATGTGGATTGTTTCTGACCTGGATCCATGTAGCACCTGTTTATGACAACTGTAGGAGGGGATAAGTGGATTTGCTAATTCATATTTTCTGTGCAGAATTCCCTGCTGCTCTGCAAAGCAGAGAGATCTCCCTGATTAAACTGACCTTTAAAGGCAAGCACCACTTTTTAAAAAATGTCCAATCGCTGAGCTGTGGGAACCTGGCAGGTATTCCTTCAAAACCTGGGGATGCTCATCACCCATAAGAAAATTTGGAGCATCCAATATCCTCGTACATTGAGACAAGTTGGTTCTACCTCGTGACATCTGTTAAGGCCTCAGAATACTGGAATCAGCATTTTATAGCCATTTCATGCTGAATTTGGGTGCTGGAGCCATGAACAACAACTGTTACTTCTGTGTTTCCTTCTGTACAGACATCATGGCTGATGGGAAAGGGATGTCTGTCCATGTGACGTGGGATGTGTGCAGCTCATCTCAACTGCTTTATACATTAACAATTTTTCCTTGAAAAACTGTGGTCACTACTGGGAACCAAGACTTTCCAGTGAAATCCTTTTGTTTGGTCCTGGCTGACACATACAAAATTGGGTTTAGTTACTCTTTGTGTACATTTTGATTCCTTCTGAATCATCCAAACAAGAGGCTGGAAGGCCATGGTACACCAAAGCAGTACCAGGAGTTTGGTTTTTTGCTGTTTTGGCTCAAAGAAGAATCAATTCAATTATTCTGATTAGAAAAGAGGTTCAGTTAAATTCATTCTCACTTCAATTTGGGGAGAGGACATTCTCCCTCTCCTAAGTGTGATGAAATAAAAAGGAGACATTGAATGGGTTTTTTATGGAAGAGAATATCAAAATCTCAGGCTATAAATTCACCATGACAGTAGAAATATGTGTCAGATTTTTGGATGGGTTGGCTTTGTGCCAGCAAGCAGTTCTTCCCTCTGGATCATGTGTTGTCTACATGAACCTCTTTTATATTATGCTGCCATAATCTTTATATGTCTGTCCTCTCACAAGCTGAATAAATGTCACACAGTACATTCTGTCCCATCTGTCACAATTGCTATTGTGTGTCTGGATCCATATTGGATTAGTATTGATGAGAGATCCCAGGTATTTTACACAGAGTGAATATCAAGGAGGATGTATAGAAAATACAGATACAGGAACAAAGCTCTTTTGGAAGTAGCTGCATTAAAGCAGCCTGTTGAAACATGTTTTGGAAGGTCATTCTCTTATTTCAGAGATGTTTGGGAGAGGTCTGACATTTTTATTAGTAATTGTTTATTCTTTGAGGTGTAAACCAGCTGTTGTGGCTTTCACAGGACAAACTACGTAAGTATCTGTGACAAAACTTCCTAGTAATATACTTCTAGAAAATTCTAGAAAAAGCTGTCCCAGACATAGAAATGCCACAATGTCAGATCCTCCCAGACCAAAAAAATAAGATGCAAGATAGGCAAGATAGGAATCTCCCTTTTCTGAAGGCATAAAGTTTCCACATTTAGCTCTGGAGTTCCATGGCCTTCCACCTGCCACTGGGCAGAGCAGGGACCATTTGTTGGCTTGCAGGGCACTGTCATTTCAGAAAGAAATTCCACTTGAAATGGAGAAAGTGAACGTTTCTGTGAGGTATAGATTCAGTTACTTCCACGACAGCTGTTTGCAGAAAGAAGCCAAGCACTTCAGAGAATGACCTTAAAGAGGCAGAAATTCTCAACAAACCACTCAGCTTTATTTTAACTGCATTCCCACAGAAACAGCAAATAATTAATTGAGGCCAAAATACATGTCATACTGAGTTTGCATTAGCTGGGAGTTTTGGAAATAATTAAGAGCAAAACTGTTAATGCTCCATTTAAATAGCTGCTGCCTATCTGTCCAGTCTGAAAGCCCAATCTGTTGTGTTCAATCAGCTTTCAGCTGCTACTTGCCAGCAGCCTAATTCCCCAGTCTTGTCTCTGTGCTGTGCTTGTGCATTCCACTACCTGCTAAGTTAAACCCTGCAGTCCTGGTGCTGCAGGGAGATTTCTGGTGCTATTCAAACTATCCTACTGGGTCAGGATTTATCCCCAAACCTGGAGGCTCTGGGGATCCACACAAACACGCCTGGTTCCAGGGGAGCCCCCCGTGGGTGAAAAGGGGAGTCAGCAGCTGTGGGGTCCATCTCCCAGGATTAGGGCTGTGCTCATTCATACCATTCTCTGTGCATTTATGCACTTTGGACAAGCTGTCGACCTGCACTGTGTCCACCTCTTTTTTTAAGTGATCTAATGCAGAGTAAGTTGCTCATCTGAACTGCTCTTCACCATGGTCACACTGCAGTTGATAACATATCTCGGTTTTCCTGTATCTCTGTTTCTGTTGCACATTCAGTACTCTGGCTAATCATTTATATTGCAAGAATATTTTAAAAAAAAGTAATAATTGAACTCGTTATTGCTTAGCTTGTGCAAATTGAGAGTGAACTCTGCAGGGGAGTCTCTGCTTAGGCCTGGCAGTTCTGAAGCTGTGTGGGAAGTGCTGGAAATACAGTGCAGTGAAAGGTGTTTGCAGGTGCAGAGACATTCTAAGCCCCAAACCTGTACCACCAGTTCTTTACTGAGAAATGTGTGTTAAAAATGACAAAGTTCACCGCTGAGGCATTTGGAAGGAACTAAAGAGCAATTCATTGACCTTTGCAGATTAAGTAATGCATATTGTCATAAGGAAGTGATATTTGAGTAACAGCAGCAAACGTACACAGTCATCTTCCATTAACCTCTCACTGGGAGCAGGCAGGATCTCCTGACCCAAACATGGTCCATGTTCTTGGCATGTTGCAAATATGTTTTCAGTGGACACATCAGTTCTCTGAATATGTCAGAGGATGCTTCATGCTCTGCCTGCCTTTTTGTTTTTCCCTGGAAGTGTACCTGGGCAGGAAAGAGGGAAGGAGGCTGTGGAATGGGTGTGCAGGTGGAATACTGAAGGTTCTGTGCTCTGCTCTCAGGTCGAACAGGGGCCTCAGTTTTCACTGAATTAAATGGGACCAGTGTTTGTGTAACTTCTACTTAAAGGGAGCCACAAAAAGCAGTTTCACTGCTTTTGCAGAACATTCTATCATGGAAAGAGGACATGAATGACAATGAGCCACGTCTATAATTCAAAATTTGAATGCAATAAAAGTTAAATATGCTTTTTTTTCCTTTTCTAATTTGTTAGCTCATTTATTTAATTTATGGGAAAAAATTTATAGGAAACTTTTTTTTCTTTCTTCTGGAGAACAAAATAATCTGTTCAAGTGCAAATGAATATGTCATGTTCTTATATGATTTGCAAGAAGATGATTAGTGGGTCTCCTTCTCCAGCCTTTCTTCCACTTTTCTAATTCTACAGGAAGATTATTTTTGGACTCACTGTGTTGATCTTTCTTTATGTGGCTTGTTGCACACTGAAATAAATTTGCCACACTCTTGCTAACTCAGTGTTTGAAAAACTATTTCTTTTATTTTGAAATTCTTGGTACAACATTACACATTTAAAAAATTATATCAGTGGAAAAGAAAAAAAAATCTGTTCATCAGTCTTAGCACTTGAGCTCATAATTGTGTGTCAGATGAAGAAAAAAAAATTGGAGCTCTCCAGAGCCCCTGGACAAGAGAATCACTTTCCCTTGGGACATTGAGATAATTTATCTGGGTGACTTAGAAAAAATGCCAGATAAGACTGAAATTTGGAGAGGCTGAGCAACGTCCAGGCTCAGCCTTTGGATTATCAAAAATAAATCCAGCAACTGGCATGTGAATATGATAATGCTGTAGATTCCAGCATGGAAACAGGAAACTGTATTTATGAGGCAGAAATATATCAGAGATTAATTCAGTTCTATATATAATATATACATTTTACAGATACAAAATCTTTGCCAAAATGTACATAATTTACAAGTACACTGAAGTTAGAAAATGCCAGAATAAAGGTTGCCTTTCCATGTATATGCCCTAAAGGAATCTTTAATTACAGGATTCCTGGCTGCTTTTTCTAATGCTGAAATTTTCTAATTTCAGTGTGTGCCTGACTTTGCAGCCTTAATACTTTCTCTTTTAGATAAAGACTTTGGGATGAATTTTCCCAGGTCTTAAAAAACCATTGGTAAATGATGATATTCCATCCTACCATCATCAGTTTACACCTTTATGTGTCATCCCAGGAGCTTCCTGAGTGGATTTACCTGGTGCTGGTGTGATGGTGAAGCCTGAGCAATGATCCCATGTGTCTTCTGTGATGTGACATAAAACTACAGGTGTCAACAAGACTCTAAGGTAAGGGAGAACCTGAGCAGAGTTTTAAATTAGTTACTTATTATTACTCTCTCTCATCCTTTCCCCTTCATTATAGTACTTATTGTGCAACCATCACCAGCAGCCACGTGAGCTTCCCACATGCAGGTCATTTCTGCTCATGCAAATGAATGTAAAACGTTCATTTCTGATCTGCTAACATTCAAAAACTACTTTGCACTTGGTTTATGCAGCTGTGAATGATGACACATAATGCTACAGCCTGCAAATCCAGGGCCCATGTGCTGAGGAGGGTTCCACTTGCAGCTGATTTTTCCCCCATGGTTGTAAGTCAGAGTAGTCACAGTGACAGCACAGAGGTTAATAATGATTTAGCACACACTCACTGCACTGAATCATTACTCCTTGTCTGCCTCTCTCTATTGTGGATTGAAGACTTTTGATCAATAGTGGCAGCATGCAAAACCTCATAAAAATTGTTCATTTCCTAGAATCTGTTTCCATGCTTAGGCATTTTATATCTATAACTGAAGGGGTAATGTTTCACAGCTCTCTCTGTGCCCAATGGAAATGCCCCCAAATTAGTATTCACCTCTGCTGCACTCCCAAGTTCTAAACTGTCATAGAAGAGGAGCTTTTAGGACCCAGGAACCTGCCTAATGAGAGAGCTTCGAGGTAGGAAAAGATCCTACCTGTGAAGTTTCAGCCAGGGCGTGAGAGGGTTAAGTACTTACTGTATGTTGCTTTTTAGTTGATTAATTTAAGCCAGGACTATGCACCTGGTACTGAAACTGCAAACTGAAGGTTCTCTGTAAGATCTGGAAACAGCAACAGGCTTGCTTCCATAAATAATACTGAAAGTTAAACAGTGATTTCACAAGGTCCAGGACGTAGTATAAATAAGAAAGCAGAAATATCCAGGAAATCCTTGGTTAACAAATGTTTTGTTTTAAACATTATATGCTTTTCTTGATCTCTGAAAATCATCTTCACAGCAGACACTAAACTGAGAGAAGTAAAAATAAAAATCTTCTCTGACCTGAGCAAGATATTTTGTCATGCTGAAAGCAGAGTTTGTTCTCAAGCTTTTCAGGGCTAATCCAAAAGCTCACAGACCTGGCAAAAGGTAAGAAAGCAATGAAACACTCTACTGATGACACCAAGCTTGTGTCAGAAAGTCTAAAATGCCATATGCTGACACCAAACATTATAGCCTTCAGGAACTGCAGGAATTGAACAATCCCAAAGGATGTTTTAGGCATGTTGGACCAAATTCAGCCAGGAGGTAACTTCATTGATTTGACTAAATTTATTCCCAAGGGAATTTGGTCCTTTTTGTTGTGGCCAAAATGCCACAAGAGTTTTAAACTGAGCATCTGTTCAAAAGATATGATTCCTGTTTTTAAAGAAATAATTTTAAACAACATCCAGTTATTTCAGGTAAACACAGGTACTACTCCACGACATTGATCCTACTGTTTCAGCTTTGGCTTCTAGACCAAGCGGGGCTGTTGAGGAGTGAAAAGAAGGGAAACGGGAGCGATTTGGAGAAAGTTTTTCCACTTACAGTGTACCCCATTGGCTGGTTTTATGCTCTGATTGTCCTCAGGCCACCCCATTCTAGATTCAGGACCTGTTTCAGTCACAAGTGTTCCTGTTCTGTCTAAAGCATCATCTCTGTCTGGTATTTATTACACAGTCCAGTGGACTGAACGACCTGTGAACTGGCCAGATGCCAGAGGAAAACAGGCACAGGCTGGGGGCAGCCAAAAACCTGCTGACAGTCATTGAGGAGCTCTGAGGGGTTTTGTCCTGGTTTGCTTTGTTTATGTTTTTTTCCATCTATGTGGGTTTTGAAAACCACAAACTCTAGTCTGGAAAAGACATATTTTGGCTTTGGACAGGTTTCTATATTCTGTCCAGCCCACTCAGCAGAATATTAACTTCTGCCGTATGATTTGTTTTTTCTCTTACGGTCTCCATGGGAAAAAAAGGTGTTGGAACTGAAGTCCTTGTTTTGTGATGCTTAGGTTTATTATTTCTATGTTTGCATTACATGTAAATGTGGAACTGCATTTGGGAAAGGGTAAGGTATCCATTAGCTCCTGGGAAAGTTCAGGAAACCTGGTGCTTGTTTAGAGCTGATGTGAAGTGTGGCAGTGGGCAACTGTTCTGTATCAAAGGGGAGGATTTTCCTTATCCTGTCTCAGAGCAGTGGGGAGGCATTTCAGCAGCCATTACAGTAATTTCTGTATCTCAGGAGGCTCAGAGTTGCTGTAGCAACCTTTTCCTAGATAGGAATTTGGCTGGTGAAGCCCCACAGGAATCTGCTCCCACTCCTGTCTAACCTCTCACATCACCGGTCTCAACTGCCAGGGAGAAACCCCAGCTGTGAATCAGGCAGGGTGAGGGACCCCTTTCCACAGGTTCCTCACAAAACTTTCCCCTAATTCCTGGGATCAGATGCTTTTTGACGATTTCCCACAGAGCCAGAGCTTTGCCATGTGTGCAGGGTTCTCTGCCTGAACCTAAATTGTAAAAATGGTCATAGTAAATTTTGTGCACACAACCAAACCCTTATTCATGCACTTGCAGAAACAGAAACTGAACGTGCAAAAGCAGGTTGAGAGATTGATGTGGGAAGTTTGACTGGGAGGCAGCAGTAGCTCTGGTGACACAAAAGAAGTATTCTAAAGTCACTGAGGGGATCAGGCAGATGGGAACAGACTTGAGTAGGAAGGAATACAGACAAGGTCCCCAAAGCCTGTTACTTAGATTTGGATAAAAAATGAAGTGTGAAGTTGGTCAGAGCATGAGGGGATGCATCACTGCTAAACCAGTTCCTTCAAGAGTGTGAAATAATTTCTAGAGTAATTAAAGACAGTTTTTTGGCCTTCCAAGCTGCTGTGTGGTTGAGAATATTATTATTATAGATAATTTTGCCCAATGGTTGTAGAGAAAAGATAGTTATTTTAGACTCTTGCCTTTTCTAATTCTACAGATGATTTGTGTGGTCAAACCACAGCCCTTATGTAAAGCCTAGAGAACAATGATAGTAAAATTATAATTAAAACAAGACTGTGACATAATACTTAGTTCAACAAACAAGCTGCCCCATATCTGGTACTTCTGCCAAAAGAAGTTGTGCTCCCACCTTACACTTTGCTCCTGCTTTCCATCCCTTTATCCTCCCTCAGTGTGTGGTTACAGGCACTGGAAAGTCATCCAGGGTAGAAAAAGTTGATTTAAACCAGGTAGATTCAGAGTTCAGCCCTACAAGCAAGTTCCCAGTGTATCTGGCAGACGGGACAGTCACACTGGGAACTGAGCACTGAGCACTGAATGGGGCTGGCTGACATTTATCCCTGAATTACTTTTCAGGTGAGTGGCTTTTGGAATTCTGCTTCAGGAGCACTGGGCCAGCATGACTGAGGGATAGCAGAGGGCAGGGGGAGCAGAGCAGGGAACCCACTGCAGTGCCTTAAACCCAGACTGAGCCTGCAGAACACCCGCCTTGGTCTTTGGAGGGTTAGTTAAGCAAGCTCAGAGCTTATCTGACAGCTGCCCAATAAGTCTGGATCTTGCTAGGACTGTGCTGCCTTCTGTCATAACTCAGTTGGAGGAGGAGATGGCATAACTATTGCTTTCCTTTGTGTTGTTTAGGGATTATTACTTTTGAATAATCAGGACATGTAGGACCAGTTCATTCCTTGGTTTCCTACTCCCAGATCTGCTTCTGTAATTCACTTGTTAGTCTGCTTAGACTAAAATATCAGTCACGGAGCAGGAACCAAAATTGGTGGTAAGTTGAATTAATATTTTGAGCTGGAGAAGTAGATGGCTGAGGAGCCAACCCACACTCCTTTCTGCCAACTGTGGTGCAGGGCAGCTGCTTCTGGAGAGCAGAGGGCTGGGGAAATTAAATGTGAGCCTGTCCAGCAAGGATCACCAAAGGGAGCTGTGGAGGACTCTGGGTTCTTGTTGTATCAGAGATGCACCAGCTTAACCAAATAGATCCTGAGTCTGTGAGGTTAAATCAGGTTGAATCCCTAATGCTAATGCAAGATTTAACTCTTGTAGATACTATTTTAAGTTGTACAGACAGGTCAGTAAATACAACCAACTGTGAAAAATCTAGTTCAAAAATGTTTGATTTGTGTATGTATGGGATGATTTTCACTGGTTTAAAGCACAGGTAAAGCAGGGTGAATTCCACGAGAAGGCAATCTCTGGCTCAGATTTATTTATCTTTTTTTAAACAAATACCTTACAGTTTGAAGCACTTTTTAATTCTGCAAAGAAGAAGATCCATCCTGGCAGGTTTCTTGGACTGCAGAGAGCTGTTAGGCCTGAGACAGAAAATGGGCCCATGTATGGTTATATCAGCTGAACGTGTCGCTGAGTGGCAGCAAGGAAGGCGAGTGGGCTTTGCAAAGCTGAGTGATCTCTGTGCTCTAGCAAAGGAATCAAAACTGAATATGGACTGTGCCCTAGTTAGACTCACTCTAACTATCCAAAGCTGTGTGTCATTTCGTGCAAGTTGGGCTGCAGCCTGGGCTCTGTTTCGGGGGGGTGTGTGTGTATGGTTTTTACTGTATATTTTTAAGAGAGCTCCCAGTTCTGAGGAATCTATTCCCAGCTAAAGCATACAAGCTCTGGAAAGGTCAGAGAGAGGCATCTCTAGCTTTGGTAAATAAACAAATCTCTCTGTGGCTGGGATGTTGTATTAATAGCAGTAGATTTGGTTTCGCATTGTGGAGCTCCTCCTGTTTCATTGCTATTGAAGATAAGAGAACACAAAATGTTCTGTCACCCTCCCTATGAGAAAACAAGCCAACAGGCAGAGACTATTACATATTTAAAGATATTACTGAGGCAAAGACTTGGAGGACACAAACATTCAGGTTTATATTCAGTAACTACTGGATACCATCAGTGGCACACCAGTAACTCAGCATTAGTTAAAGCCTTATGTGAAAGAGTTTGCAAGACAAAGTCACTGCATTAGAAATAACCTAAAAATAAGGGTTGAGCCTTAAATTTTCCCTTTTGCATTTTTCTCAGTGATTCAGCTGCAGCAAAAAACTAACAGGTCTTTTCTGCTTCCTAACCTAGGCACCAGTCTGCTACAATCAGGTTTACTTCAGCTTGCAACCTGGAGTTATTCCTTCATTGCAGGATACTGGGATTGAAAAAGTTTCTCCAAACAGTTCCTCAGAGGAAAAGATTTCTTGTGAAATTGTAAAACCCTCTAACTTGGCAGCAGGCATGTGTAAAATAAATTAGCTGAGCTGTACCCTGGAGCTTCTCTGCACAAGTAATTTGGGAATAATTAATTCTAAAATTTCACATGTAGCATATTTTACTTTGGAGTATGGGCTCCTGAGTGGAAGGCAGTTCTAGCCTAGTGGATAAGAAGTATGATGGGAAGAAATGAATAATTTATCCTTGACTAGTTAACAGATATGACACAAAGTATTGTGTCAACTTTTCCAGCACTAGTCACCTATTACATGAGCTAATTAATACATTCTCAGGATGTACCTCTTGTCCTTAGTGGCTCCTGTTGGGCATAATTCCAAGAAGGAGAATGTCTTCTCTTCTGCAAATAAGCATCTTCTGTTGGAGAGCAGATTGCTGGAGATAAGTAAAAATAAACACAAACCAAATCAGATAATTCTCCTCTGAACAGGATTTTTCCTTGCCCTTGAAATGTCATCACTCCAGGTTTATTTGTTTCCCTGGTGCTCAGGTAGAGTTTGTTCTGAGGGAAGTTCTTCCTGCATGCAGGAGGCATTTTGTAAAGCTGCACCTCTCCGTGGGATTTATAAACAAACCAAATGGCTCAACAAAAAAAAAAATTACATGCAGTGAGATCTTTTTCTCTTGGGATATTTTTACTGCAAGAAAATAAAAAATATCCGCAAAAGACAGACACCGAAATCACCAAAACTGTTCTCTCTCCAGTCTGACCAGTCTGGAATTTGATTTTTGGATGTGGTGCTTGGTCTGGCCCTCAGGTAAAGTCCACCTGTCTGTCTGGGAAAAAGAGTGTCAGCCGAGGCTGAGGTGCTGCTTCCATGGAAGTGTTTGTAAGGGAACCCATCTGCTGTACTCATTGCATTTTACATAAAAAAGGGATTAATTATTTCTTCCAGATCAGCACATATGCAAATTCCTCTAAAAAATTCAGAAGAAATTCTGGGCAGAGACAATGGACTTCCTTGACAGTTTCTGATGAGTCTTTAAGTTGATTATAAATGTTCAGAGAAAGTAACAATCTTAGCAGTTAGGAATAAAAAAAAGGTAATTGTTCCATATTGTAGCTTCCTTACCATTTGAGAACAACCCCAAATTTAATTCTGCCATCACAGGAATTTTTGGCTGAGTTACATGTGAGAAAAGATTTCCATTTTGAGCATGAAATTTCTTTTAACTGTGATTTCTGATAAAACATATGCCATAGAAATGAGGAAAAAAACCCTGCAGTTACTGTGAGGGCCTTCTGATCCTTCTGAGGGATATTGTGTGCCTTGGTGTGTCCGTGTTTGAAAGGATTTCATCTCAATGGTTTTGGAAAGGAATGAGTTTTATTTGTACCTGATACCAACAAGGTTTTCTTTTTCAAACAGATTTTATAGTTATTGGAGCACTGCTGTGCATAAGTGATTCTCAATAAAATTAAAAGTTTTGCTTGCAACATTTTTCATCTAATTACATCATAAGCTACTAAAATTGAAATATTTATTTTTATTTTAAGAGATATCGTTGTGGAATTTCAAAGCCATATGTAATGACTACATTTATGTACTGAAAAAGTAGCACTAGAAACAGTGTCCCAATTTGAATTATCTCAAGAATATAATGTTCTTGAAAGGCAACAGATATTAAACACCCAGTACATGAGAATAATTGGGAAATTCATTCTTTTGTAACTTCAGTATTTATCCAGCTTTTTGGCTTTCTGAAAATGGATTAGTGTAAAGAATGTCTTTGCAGCTGAACTTCTGGGTGGTGATTTTGGCAGATCAAACCCAATATTAAGAACTTAAAATTGTTTGAACAGCACCTGAATTTTCCTGCAAGGTATAATAAAAGGCAGCAAGCAGGGCCCCAACTGTATTAGCAAGAATATAATACTATATAATTGCTGTTCTGCTTGACAAGGTCATAATCTGGTTTCTGATTACATGTTAACGGCAGCAAATTAAGATACTTCCAAGAAGATGAAGGCCTAACATGATTATTTTAGTATTGCACATATTATTGTTTAAAATTCCTCTTTTCTTTCAGAAAGAAGTCTGTTCTCTGAGCTGCTGGTGAACAAGGGCAGCTCAGGCCACCCCAAACCTCGGGAGATCGATGGTGTCAGCAGCTGATGATCTAATTCGGGATTATTTGGGTCAGACTCTTTTATCCCAGGTAGGTGTGACTTGATTGACTCAAAAGAGGTTAGTTCATTCAGTTCAGAGGGGTTATGGAATGAGGAAAGTCTAACAATTCCTATAAGCAAACGTTTTTATTTTGCATGGCATTTTTAGGATATTGCATGGATTGCTGGCAGTTATGCATTTATTATTACATTTGTATTAGTTATGTGTATTGCTTGAGATGAAAGCATTTACTCAGAAAAACAATATTACAAATGTTTCCTTTGCAACTTATCTCTTTAGTTTTGCAAAGGCAAATACCCAAACCAGACTGGCACAGTGTGCAATCATTCCTGTGCTCATACCTTAAAATGACCATAAACAAGACACATGATGATAATATTATTACATTTTTTTTTAATTTATTTTTTAATTACATATCTTAACTTTTCATTGCTTAAGAGACTGAAAAATGTTGTCTACTTGAATTACATAACAACCCATAACTGGATTCCAGTGTCTTGGAGTTTTCCACCGTTTCTTGCATAAGCAGTTTTATAACCTCCTCACTCTTGTATTTTACCTCATATTATCAATATACAGACCATGTACAATGTGTCTGGAAATTATTGTAGCACTAAACCAAAGTCATGAAGTCCTGCCTTAACAAGAGCAAGGCTCAGTGTACATGATGGGGTGCACTGATCAGAGCAGTCTGATTTCTCTTTGCTCGCTCCAAAATCAGAAGAGATCTGTCCCTTCTGTCCCATGACATCAAGAAAGCAACTTAGGCTGATTTATACCATCGAGTAGGCGACAGATTTCCAGAACTTTATGTTCTGGTTTAACAGATGTGTATGTTCTGTGAGGGGAGGACAATGAGTTTATGGAGAAAAAAGCTTTCCCTGGAAAATCAAAAGCCCAGGTGATCCTCCTGCACTTTTGTATTCCATTTTTTTAGACACGCAGTGGAGAGGAACACGACCCCTCTGACAGAGTTAACCAGAAGTTATCAGCATTAATTTCCTGCTTCCCAGCACTGGTTGCCTGGTAAGCATTTCTTAAGTGATAAAATTTCTATCTTGTTTTCTGCTATTTAACTTTGTGATCACTCAACATCCCATTAGGGGAGCAGGTTTTGATGAAAGGGAAGATTTCACCTTGGCTTATGAGCTTTTTAATAAAACAGTTGTTACTTTCCTAATTTGTCTCCAGACTGTCTTGAGCTGATGCCTGAAGCACATTGAGGACAAAAGGAGCTGCAGACAGAGGTACAGCTCTGCAAAGCATTTTCTTTGAGTGGGAAGGCAGATTAGGAAGCTCCAGCCCTTGTTCCCTGTGTCCCTTGCTCCCAGCTCCCTACCTGCTGCTCTCCACCCCTTCAGTTGTGCTTTCACAGTAATTTTGTGGCTATAAACTGAGCAACTGAGTTAATAATCATCTTTCACCAGGATATTGTGATAAGCCTGGCTGTGCAGCCTCACAGAGTTGTGCCAGCACGACTGAAAAAACTGTTGTCACCGTAGTGCCAGGCTGGTTCAGACTGAGGTGCCACAGAGCAGGGCAGTCCCACCTCTTCCCCTGGCTACCACTTGGGTTTTCCTGACTATTCAGTACCACAGAATGTGTGAGTAAGTGCCAAGTAACAACTCCAGCTAAAAGCAGAGTTCTCACTGCTATTTTACTGGAGGGATTTTGGCTTTGAAGAAGCTTTGGCTTAAGTTCCATACAGTCTATGCAGCACCCTGGATTTAAGAAGCTCCATCTAAATTTTTTTTTTTTGGCCTTCTTTTAGATTCCAGGTGTGAATTATTGCTGGATTTAATCTCCTGGAAACCTACATCCTCATTGTATTCAGGGAGCAACCACAGTAAGTGCAGTAAGAGGGCAGGCTTAATCCATGCTCCCTTAGTGTGTGCTTTTCCTGCAGCCAATAATCACCCCCAGCTTAATTAGCTAATGTTGTGTTTTGGGATTCAATATTTATGCATCAGTGAAGCAATAACATTGCAAACCACTCTATTTGTTGAATGCCCTTTTATAAAAATTGAATGTACCCACATAGATTGTTTCAAACAAAGATAAATTGCACCAGAATGATGTATTTGCAGGTAAAATTGGCTCTGATTCAGATGCTGTATCAAAGAAAAATTCCCTTATTATGAAACTCCAGTATCCTTGTCTTTTCTTGGAGGATAAATACTGTAAACATTGCTGAGCCTGTGATGAGGAGTTAATCTAATTCTAATGGAACTACTCAATAACAGGCTGTACATCTTCTAAGTAAGGAAAATATCTCCATCAAAGAATTTTGAGTTGGTTTTATTTTTTTTGTGCTGACTAAAGAACCCGGTTTTGTTATTTTCTTTTTTTCCCAAAAGTCTTAATTTTCTTTTGAAAATTTTAACTTTGCATTATAAAGTTGTGAGGCTTTTTTAAACATGATTTTCCAGGTTTTTTAATGAAATTATGTGAACATTTAATTTTTTTCTTCTGTCAAGACTGAATGTTTTTCATAGGGAAAATGTTTTTACTCCCCTGTGGTATATCTTTGTATCAACAGAAGTTTTTGTTTAAGGCCAAATTTATCAGACTAAATAGGAGCTTTCACCACTGACTGGGTTATTCATTAACTGAGGTTACCCTGGAGTTGTTCTCATATATAAAAACAAAATTTAGTGCTCAGTGATAAATCTGCTGCCCTTCTATTTGAGGTCTAATCCAGCCAATTCCAGCACTCTGAGGACAGACAAGCAGAAGCAGCAGCTTTGTCTGCAGCTGCCTGGGGCAATAAACCAGAAGCCCAAACTCTCTCATCCCTTGCCATGCTCCAAGCCAGCCACTTTTTCTCTTGTAGGCCTTTCCCCTTCATGCACCTTTACAGTTTTTGAAGACAACATTGAATAATATTCAAATAATATAATATTCAAAATCTCTTTGCTTCCTCTGATGTTTAAGAAAAAATTGAATTTCCAGTTATTTCAGCTCAAGGTTATATAATTAATGTTACAGCTGCAGCGCAAAGGAGACAATTGTAAAAAACTGAAATGTGCAGAGAACAGGCCCACAAATCTGAGGCTGCCCAGAGTGTTGTGTCCTGGTTTCTAAGTGAGACCTTGTTAGACTTTGTGTGTACACTTGCATGCACATCCACTCACACAGGGCTTCTCTGTAGGACTGCTTCTCCTGATCTTATCTCCCTGGGATTATAAAAAGATCTCAGGGCAGGAGAAAAATCTCACATTTCATTTCGTTGACTCCATTAGCTCGAGGAAGGTGCTCGTGGTGCTTTCTGTGTTTGAAATTCCTCGTTAGAGGTTAATTAAAAACTCCTTCAGGAGTTGTCTCTATGTTTGTCTGTGTCATATTTGTTTGTTTGTATCTGCTACGACCTTTCCAGTGAATTATCACATTGCAAAGGTACACACATTGTACTCCTGAATTACTTTTTAGGCAGTGGCAGGGGCAGCTGAGGACACTCAGAGCGAGGACTGACCAGGAAATTTGGTGATGTTTGTATGTCATTCCTTTATGTCCCAACACTCCAAACCTCAGGGTTTGGATGAGGGTTTGGGGGTCTGAACAACCATGCTCAGGACCAGAGTCAGGAGGTTTCTCAGGGAGATCAGCCTGGGAATCCTGGGAATGCCCCAAGACCACAGCACAGAGACAAGGACTGGTTTTGCTTCTGTTTCGTTCCATTGTGGGGTTTGTTCATCTAGAAAATAACATAAATAGCAGCAACTTGTTGATCTGGCTCCATGGCCAACAGACTGACTGAGAGTTGTTTGTCAATTATTTTGAGATTCTCTGATGAAAGTTGCTAAAGCAAATAGTTTATTTTATCCTGATTTGTGCATATGGTAATGCAGTCACACAGGCTCCCAGGATCAGAGTCGCTTCTCTTAAGCTGCCCACAAATACTTTACATGACAATGCCATAAAATCAGGGAACTGGATAGTCTGCCGTTAGAATTTGAGCCACCAGTCACAGTCAGGGTGTAACAGAGCTATAAAAATGTGCATTGACACCGACTGTGATCAAAGTCATATAAACAGTATACTTCCAAGCAGTGTATTTACATATGCCACTGTCAGATAGATTGCACTGGCGTGTCTAGATTTAATTTCCACATTATTCCTTGGATTTGATCATTAGGTAACACTGGACAACATTATGATTGAAGAAAGTAAATACTGTGCAGGGGAATGACCAGAACACTTACTTTGTCAATTCTCCTTTTATTCCCAGCAGTGAAACTGCATTATCATTGCCACAAACTAATCCCATTTTGTTCCAGAGTGCAGGATGTCTGTAACAGAGCAATACAAATGAATTAAAATGTATTGATTGTATAGAAAATTAAGTGCAAACTATTTAAAACATCTTAAGTGATTAGATGCAATAAAGTGTTACAGATACGATTGCACAGCTGGCAAACCCAAGTGAGGAGAAAACAATCCCCTGCTCCCAATGAGAGAACCTGGCTCCCAACCTTGGCTTTTCCACTGGGAGCCTCACAAACACTCTTTGTGCTGTGAGGGGACAGGTGTCAGCCCCATCCCAGCATTGCCACTCCTCATTTAGACTTTACATCAAGTCTGCGTGAGCTCTGCTTTGAAATCTCATTTTTCGTGTTTATAAGCAAAGACAAACCCTTGTTTATTAGCTCTGGTTCTAGAGGAGCAAAGGTGTTACATAAAGGGTCGCTGATATTTTGGATTACACAACATTTTTAAGGGACATGTGATACGTCACAGACTATTTATATGTACATTTGAAAGTAACTCTTGATTATCTAAAGTCATTTTTATCCTAAACAGATCAACGCTGCTGAGAACGTACAGAAAAACAATTCTGCAATGGCATAAAATAAAAATGCCCTGTTTGTGGGTACACAAAAGGATTCAGGAGTATAATTTTACTCTCTTAGACCAAATGAAGTCCTAAATTGGAAAAGCAGCTCTGTCCAAGGTCGCCTCTGTTGTTTCCAAAAATATCTCGAAACAAACGCAAGAGGGGCACTTTGTTGGGTGTTATCTGGACATATATAGTTTCAATCAAATTCTTCAACAAGTGTCAGAGTAAAAGTCCAACGTTTGTCTGACACTGCCAAGTCACCAGCAAGTGAATCCCCTCAAAGGCTGAAAATAAATTTGATACCAGAATGAAGAAAAAGGTTGAAAATAAATTTAATAACGGAATTAAGAATCATGGGATGTTTTCTTTAAAGCCACGGTAATTTGGGATGGAATTGTAAACACCTTTTAGATATTTCATAAAAGGATTGTCTAATTCTTTCCACAACACGGGGTGAAGTGTTACAAGGTTGTGCTAGTGATCCCAGGAAAATATTTATAGTGCTTTTTCCAGTATATGAGTTCCCTCCTTCCCTCTCAGCGTGTTTTATCATCAACCTTCGCTTCAATTAAACCAACAAGCAGAAAAGAACCTTCATGGGATGAGATTTTAAATGGATGCATTTCCCATACAAATGATTGTAGAATACAGAGTACAAGTGATTGAAGTAGAGATAGTAAATAAAAACCACAAAAGGAACAGCACAACAGTAAGAACCCACTCGGAGTGAGCCACGCTCCATCTCGGTGTTCAAACCCAGATTGCTCTCTAGTTCTGAGCTGTGGGAGATGTTTTCTGAAGGAGATTTAATGTCAGGATGATGCTGTCCCTGCCCATGAAATAATAAAAGCCCAATTTTCCTCACTACCCTGGGAACATCACCTGGATCTCTCCTGCTCCCTGGCTTGTGCAGCACCGGAGCAGAGCCCACGTGGAGGAGAGAAACCCTTTGGGACAGGAGATGTAACATGGATGTAAAATATTAGTGGAACAGGTTGTCTGTGGGTGACTTTCAGTGTTCTCATAGCTCTGTTTGCTTTTTAACGTGCTATAAAAACACTTCAGGCTTTAAGCACAAAATGAGGGAGATGGGGACAATGTTTTATAAATACTTTAAAAACCTCCACGTTTCTAATGCTGCAGTTCCCAGAATGCTGGTTTAGAGCACTGCATCACTTTAATAGCAGTTGGTAAGCAAAATGTATAATTTTAATGTGTTTTTTTAATTTTAAATTTACTCATTTTTTAGAACCCCAAATTAATCAGCCCTTTTTGCTTTTTTACTGGTAATTCTTTTTTAGTGGTAATTCTTCACTAATGGCTCTAAGATTTCTGTGATAATTGCAAAGAAAGGTCTAAACACCAGTTTACTCACCAGAAAATGCTGCAATAGTGTAAACCAAGTAAACTGCTGAATTATTCTTATTTTATAACCTTAGAGTTTCAACTGCTATTTAAAAAACTGTAATCTAGGTAAAAAACCCCAAACATAAAACTCCTACAAATTTTAATTGCAGAAAATCTTAATGGGTTTTAATTTTTGGCTTTTTTTTTTTCAGCATGAACCAGCAGTGAAATTTATAAGGAAATTGAGAGATTATTTCCTTCATTATTTCCCTCACCTGCTGATTATTTTTATGTGATATATGTCTTTATGGTTTTGTTGTTGTTGCTTCCTAAGTGCAAAGTATATTTCCTATTGCATTCCAGGAAAAATAAGTAGGGAGAGAGAAAGAAATTCATCTTTGAAAACTGGTAAGATCCCATTTTCCATATTTCTATCAACTGCATTTTTCCTGGTATTAGCAAAAAGTGCAGGATTTGGCTTTATCCTGTTTCAAGAATAGACCTAATTAAGTGCTTATTGTATAAAGGAGTGAGTTTAGAACTTGCAATAAAATTTAGAAGCTTAAAATGACATGTTATTGTGTAATAAGAGACTGAACTGAAGCAGGAAAATAGACATTGGCTGGAGAAGATCCATTTGCAGAAAAAGAACTCCAGTTCCTGGCATTCAGTAAATGCTGCTTGTTGGTATCCTAATTAGCAAAACCATATTTTTTAATAACTTTACAGAATGGAAGTGTAAAAAAGAAAAGGTGAAAAATGCACTTTTTTATAACAAATTTAAATAATAACTTTAAATACAAAGTAAAGAATACAGTTTTATTCTAATGATAAACACTGTTAATACTTCAGCACCAGATTTGTGCAACAGTCTCTCATGGCTGTCTACTAAAAATCGAACTGTATTGCTCAGGACTTGTTATTTGAATTTTTTGTGCTGGGAAAAACCTCCACAAACAATTTTTGTTATAAATCAGAATGTGTCTGGTGGAACGTTGATTTGTGTTGGGGGAAATCGTTATTTTAGATAATTACCGTGATTTTTGTTCTCTGTGTGCTATAAATCAGGTGCTGGCCCTTTAATTCCTGCTTGTTCTGTCAGGATGAAGAACATGGAGCTAAATCCAGCAGACCTTATTTTGGCAAAACTCCCACTGAAGTCGGAGAGGGTTTTGTCAAAGTAAGGCTGGTGTGGTTTGTCTCACAGTTCCTGAGGATTATTTGGAACGTGTTTGCTCCCTCTCCAAACCCCCAGAGCTCCTCACCCGGGGTGACATCACCAGGGAGCAGCCTGGAAACTAGAATCATGAAAATCAATGTCATGCAATTGTGAAAAATACCCTTTTCACCCACTGACCTTGGGATAACACAGATTGCCTCAGGAATTTGGAGGCTGCCACTGTGAAACTACTGCTACAGAAACAGACATTGGGAATTTGGAGAACCCGTTTTAAATTCATGCTGAGAATTCAAAGGACTCTTGAAACAAGCTGGAAATAGGTCAAATACTGATTGTGAGAGAACAACTACCCACATGGGTGTTGCCCAGACAGGTGGGACCTTGTGATAAAGCTGTTGATTTGTGCAATGCTTCCTCACTGGAACACCGACAAGTCCATGGGAATGTCGACCCTGACTCCATTCCAGGTTGCACAAGAGAGAGGCAGGTGAAGAGTTAATTGTGTTCCCTCAGTGGAAAACTACGGCTGGGAGTGATAACACCAGGAACACACAGGCTTGATTTTTTGAAGTCTGAGCAAATGCAGGGCCAGAGAGAGAACCCAGATCCACCAAGGACCAGCATCTCCTCATCCCCAGGCAAGGTGACAGAATAACAGTGTCCCAGAATCACAGAATATTCTGAGTCGGAAGGGCCCGCAAGGAACACCGAGTCCAACTCTTCAGTGAATGTGCCCCTGCCTTTCTCCCAAAGGGACACACCTTCCAGGTGACAGTGCTCCACCCTCCATGTCTTTCAGTCAATCACCCCCTGCCTCCGTGTGGGAGCTGACTCCAGGCTGGCCAAGCACTGCCAGAGAGCTGATTTAGGAACTGGACTGGCACTGCCAAATGGCTCTGCATCGATGGCTCGCTGGGCACAGCCCAGCTTTCACTGCCATCCTTCAGGACCAGGCATGAAATACTGATCCAAGGAGAAGCAGCTCTGAACTGCATTTCCAGTTCCTGAACCAGCAAGTCACCAGGAGAACAGATTCCATATTGATTATTGGGTAGTAAAGTGTCCCTGCTCGTTAATCACAAAGTCCTCATCACGAGGACATTTCCAGGCATGGAGCTGCTGCTGAACACTTCTGCTGCTCTGTGTTTTGGAACGGTGAGCAGCATCACACTGCTCACAGTAGGGAAGTCTTATTAAGAAAGCTCTGGAAACTGGTGCATTTAAACACAATAAATGCAAAAGAAGGGCCTAACTTTTATGATTGTGGGCAACTATATGCATGCGACAACCTGAGCAGTAATATCCATGGGAGTGAAGAGACAGAAACAAGTAATCCTAGATTTGGGTTAGCTAAGGAAGTATAAGAACATTTATTTTAGTTATTGTAGTTCAAATGGGAATAAAATGGTACCACTAATATAACCCAAATGATGTGGTACCCAGATGGTAAATGAATGCTCCTGTGAGAGGGTGGATGTGGTGTTTTCTCGTGCCTGGAACTATTTTATCTCTCAGGTCTATGTGGAACTTGCTGTAGCTCCAAGAACAGCTGAAATCAACATCACTAAATCCCCCAAAGCTGCAGAATATTACAGTAGTTTTATAGCTGGGTTGCTTCCTCCTCCAGTTCTGGGTAAGGACAAGGAGAAGCCTTTGGAAACGAAGTGAGCTGCTGCTCATGTGACTGCTCAGATCACTGTTCCAGCCGGCAGAAATTTGGTAAGTGCTGCAGCCCTGAATTTGCTCACACACACTTTTGATTTATTTGGACCTTCCCAAGGGGAAGGCAGGTATTTTGCCATATGGGATGTTTAATTTTATAAACCAGCCAGGCTATTAATAATCAGAAAGTAAAAAAATTGAGAAGTTAGCTTTTTGTTGCAAGATAGGAAGATAAAACTGTGAAATTCAAAGATTTCTGAATGCTCCCACCTGTGTGGAAAAGCCAGTGAACAGAATCCATTAAAGCTGCATTTATTAAATGTCCACTTGTATAAAAAGCTAAAAATAGCATTTGAGTTTTTCCAATTTTCTTTTGATAACAGTTATTATGATTTTCTGCTTCATCTCAGAAAGTCATTTTGCTGCTGCTGCTGCAGTGTATAATCTGTGTGCCCTTTCTTGGTGCAGCACAAATGACAGAGCACTAATCAGATCAGAACAACAATCACGTCATCTTTGAGTAACTAGCAATAAACTGTTTTTACAAGGGAGAAAGATGAACTATTCTTAGTTTGTCTGAACAGAAAAACAGAAAATGATTGTGCTCAATCTTACTCCACATCATTGCCATGAATTTCCAAGGCATTGCTTTTTCCTGGGCAGCAGGCTAATCCCTGTCATACATCTTTGTGTAAATGGTCCAGTCAAATAGGATTTCTAAGGTTTTGTTAAAAGTTTTGACTTAAAGTCTAAGAAATCCCCTTTCTCCCTGCCCTGTCTAGTGACTCTGAACCAGAGGCTGATTCCTAAGTAACCTAAATGCCCATTTTTGGTGATTATCCCACGTTTTCAGCATGTCTCATATCTACTTGTCTGCATTCTTTTACTGTTGCTGTCAAGCCTTCTGCAAACCCCTCCATTAGAAGTCCAGGAATGGGATTGTCATGACTTTCTCCAGCTCAGCAGCCCTGATGAGCCAGGCAGGTGCCATGTGGTGATCCTGGAACAGGGCAGGCAGGTACAAAGCCTGTCCTGGGATCTATGCATCTGACTCCACTCCTTGTGAATCCTTTGGGGGCATCTGAAATAAATGTCATTAAATGAGCCATTCAAACCTCTTTTTCCTGTGGCCCAGCCCCTAACAATTTCCTTCTTTCACCTAAGAAATGTGAAAAAGAAGAATACCACACAGTCACAATGTAGTTTTGCCAGCTTTTATTTTAGTCCTGTTAACAAATGTATTTAATGCAAAGACAAACTAGGAACTCTATAATTACCATACTCTCTCTGGATAGAGAAACCAGCAGAAGATCTCGCAGTTAGGTATCAAAGAAAGCAAAAATATTTTTTTTATATCCTGAAAAGACATCCTACTTCAGGCAAGAAAAACTATAAAAAACCCCACCAACCTATCTAGAAATCCAGCAAGCCAAAAGAGAGGGAGGAGATGACCCTCTTTGGGTGTGTAATCCCTTTGGAACCACCCTGTGCACACAAAGCAGCTCAAAACATCCTCACAGGGGAAAGCTTTAGCTGACCTCCGTTTTTCACATGGGCAACTCAGAAAAAAGTAAAATAAAGGAGGTAAATGTGCAAGAAAAATACTTCTGTTAAAAACAACAACAAAAGATAATGGAAAAAGCTCAGAATCCAAGTGATTGTTCTCCAAAGCGACTCCTGACGCTGCAGCAATGAAGTGTCTCCTGGAAGCACAATCAGCTGAACTGAACCATGCAAGGAAAGTATGACCAGGAAAGTCTGAGCAGGGCTGTGAGGCCAGGGCTGTGCAGCTCCTGCAGTCACACTGCATGGAGAAGGACAATAGGGAAGGAGAGGGCCAAGCCAGGAGGGCCACAATTATACAATATCAAGCCCCAGGCCTTGCAAAAATGTAACCTCAGCGATAGAGAATGAGAGGCAGAGCAATTACGTACGTTTTCCCTGACCCTGGAGAAGGATTTGTTTCTCTTTGATCTCTCTGCAGATGCCCTTCCCAGCCTCATAAACCAGGGATTTAGGAGGAGCTTCACCCCAGTGCAGCTCTTCCAACAGACCTTCCAACCACAGCACGTGGTCACTGAAACAGTGGAGGAGAAGCTTCACAGACAGGCCTGTTGCTCTCTTTGTTTATCCACCAAAACCAAATACTGTACAAAAATTGTAGAACTGATGAAAGCAACAGGATTTAGTAAGAGTTTTCCGTTCAGAAGCCAACACAGCCACTTCATGTAGGTATTGGGAGGAAGAATTCATAACACAAGCCTGTCTTTACCTCCTTCCTGAATGACCTGACCAATGGCTGCTTGATTTTGTTGTTTCTGAAAACATTCTCTTTTACATTCCATTAACTGCTCAAAGTCCTGCCACATTTTCCTTTGCTTCATATTTGGCCCGTGGCTTTCCCGTACAACCTTCTGCTTCTCTCGTAATTTCTGTTAAAAATACAAAAACATTAGATTTCTGGAAGAGTTCTACGCCACAAGAATTGCTCACACAGCTTGGAATGACAGATTTTTATATGCTACTGAGATATTGTTTTGTTCAAGTTGATAACACTCCTTGCAAGTGCTAAATGCATTCACACCTGGGACTCAGATCTTTGTACAGATTGACAACTCTTTCCATGTTTTTTAACTGTCTAAATATTAGTCTTATCTATTTGAGAATTTATGCTAAAAATCTGAGATCACTTCCACACAGAGCTCTTGCAGTATCAAGGTGCAACGTGCAATAGATTCCTATCATGATATTATAACATGAAATCAATGTTTTACAATTAAACCCACTCCTGATTATTAGTAGTGGCAGCCCAAACCTGTAAACCCCCCCAAACTGACTCAGAAAAGGAAATTAATAAAAGCTGTTTGGTGTGACTTGCTAAGCCCAACCTTGTCCATGCTGATCTGAGCTTCAGACAAGATTAAAACTGGACAACTGGTTTTGTCTAAGGCAGATGATCCCCTGGCCTTTAACAACAGTGATAAGGTTGACAGGCTCAGAATTTATTGTCTTCAACAGGTTGCTTTATATACAACAGAAAATCTGAGCTGGCACAGTTCGTTATGCCCATGTTTCAGTTTCTTATCCAAATGGTTTTCAGGGAATGTGCTGTCACATTGAGCTGTTTGACATCTTTTACAGCAGCTCATGCTATTCCCTGCAGGAAATCAAGCCCTGAGGAGTGAGCAGGATCCCTTTCCAGGGTATTAGTTACCAATGCCAGCAGTGATGGAATTTTCTTTGTAGGCTGCAACATGCTTTTTATAAAAGACTGACCACAGCCTTTGGGAATAAACCCCACAAAAATATGAACTGTCCAATGTTTGTACAAAGTAAAAGCCTCATTCTCACCTTCCCGAGGTTTTCTTGTTCAAGGATCATCCGTGTATACTGTTCTCTAAAGGAAACATAAAATGATTTTATCATGATTTGGTTCTATGTAACAGGACAGAATAATGATGCAAACATGGAAAAGGATGGAAGTATTGGGAGGTTCATAGCACGAAGAAACCTTTTTGTTATTGGACAACACATCCCTTGACATCAAGGATCAGGTCTCTTTGTCTCAGCTGTGGAGTTGGGAAAAGTGACACTGGATAAGATCTCTTACATTTTTGAAGCAGACATGATAACTCCTCCTTCCAGCTTGAAAGCAACAGTGAGATCCTCCAGATAAGATGTACCTGATCCCTGTCATAATGCATTTACCCTGGTGATATCCCGAGGTGAACCATGGCGAGCGTCAGAGTTCACAGATCCACAGCCCTTAATTGCTGGGAATGCAGCGCTGGAATGAGTGGGAAAGTACAGGAATGAAGGGGAATAGTATTTCAGCCCAGGTCTGACAACCCCAGGGGCTGCAATGGGACTGCTGTGCATTCCTCTCCCAGAAAACAGCCCTCACATTTCGGGGCCTAAATATAGGCCGAGCAGCGTAACCGGTGACATTCATTACTAAAAGTCTTGGCTGTGCACCTTGGTCTGTAACAAGTGGCTGATCACTCTGGCATACCCAAACCTGACACATGAACCCTGACAATTGAACATGCAAACCACAACAGCCCCGTTCAGAGACAGCACTAGGACTTACCTCAAATTTTTTTTCAACGTGACAATAGAAAAAAACTATTCACTGAGTCACTTGAAAAAAAATCAATTATATTTTGTGTGTAATCATTACATTTATGTGTGAGGGTGTGCTAGTGGAATTCAACATAACCCAGTTCATGTAAAGGACTTTCCAGATTGCTCAGGGTAGAAGACCTTTGTGTAGAGAAATCCTAATTTCCAGAAAGCAATGCCAGCCTTGGTGGTGCCAGAGCGTGAAGGTTTGCTGGAACATGGTGAGCAGCCGTGTGAACTCCTGGCATCACGTTCCTTTATTCCTTCCCTTTCTACCAAGTACTCCAGGATTTTGACTGGAACACTTGGTCCTGCCTGCCACAGGATCACTTTATGATCTCTTGCTCTTGTACAATTCCAGCCAGGACAAATCAGAGCCATCCCAAGGCTGCTCCAGGTGCTCTGCTGTCCTGCTCATCCCCAGGAATCGTCACCAACCCAGAGGTGAGGCTGAAGCTGCTTGTTTGCCCTGGCACACAGCACATGTTCTAACACATTTGGCCTCAAGAATACCCTTTTTTTAAAAGCAGAGTTTTCAAAGTAATCAGAAGATTTTATGTCTTTTCTAGTAAGTTTTTCTTTACTATTTATAATGATGACTGGAAAGAATGTAACTTAATAACTTTGTTAAAAACCCCACGACTTTCTATTTTTAGAGAAGAAAATTAACTTTTCACATTCCTAAGAAGTGACTCCACAGAACAGAGTTTATATTCAATAAAGAGGGTCTGAATTAAGACATTTTTTGTTCAATACGTTGCTAGGAAAGTGCTGGTCTATTTATGCTTCATTTTTACTCCGTTTACATTCCAGTGCCTGCTGAAAAATACATTCAGGTTCTAAAGGGATGTCTAGAGACAAATGTTACTGTCTCATTTTATATTTTGCAAGGGTCTCTCTATTGAACTTTGCTGTAATTCATTTAAATGAGACGGGTCTGTGACCTCTTAAAAAGGTCAGAACTGTGTCTAGTCCCTGTGGGAGGATAATTTCCACAGCCGGGAAGTGAAACGGGGACAGTGGAGAGGGGTAACACTGTGTTCACATTCCCCTCACCATACCTGGAATTACAGAGCTGGGCTCATGCTCCATTCCAGCAGCAGGCTCTGATGGCTGGTCCATGTGAACACTCACATCCTGGATGTTCATTTCCCAAGTGTTTTTTGCTCAGCATTTGAGAATGAACCCAGCACTCCCTTCCCCACAGCCACAGAAGGGCCGTGCCTTATGTCTGACCCCGCTGCCTCAGCTGCTCCTCATCCTCATAAATACATCATCACTAAGGGTTTTCTCTTTTCATCCTTCTGTTTAATTTTGCTGTTTCCTTGTCCTTCATTAGACAAATCCTTTATTTCCTACAGCCTTCCATTATTTTGTGAGATGGGATAACATTCTCTCTCCTTGTCCTTCTCCCACCCTAACATTTGTACTGTCGATTCTTTTCTTCCTCTTATTTTATGACCCAGTGTTTGAGCATTCTCATGCCTCAGATCCTTGCAGAAGGTCTCTCTGACAGGTATTAATCCAGTCCTTCACTTCCTGGTGGTCTCTGCCTCATGTTCTAGAACATGGAGATGCAGCTCCACTGGCACCAGTGCAAGGGGCTTCGGGACAACCTGTGGTTCAGGAAGGATCTGATGGAGGAAGACAACCTCATCTCTCAGTGTCTCCTGAGGGAACCCCTGGAGTTTTCTCACTGTTTGATATATCTCTATCCCTGTCAAGGGCCCCATTCCAGAGCCTGTAAAATTTTACTGGTCCACTACTGCCTTTTTCACTCCATGAGTGACACCGAATGACATTTGATTCCGTACACTGACAGATAAAACAGTTCTTCCCTCATTGCTACCACTGCAAGAGAAAGGTCCAGAAATGACTCTTGAAAGGTAAAAGTCCTCAGAGGACAGATATCTTGGGAAGGCAATTTATTCTTCCCTCTCCTTTGAGAAGTGCCAGACAACTCCTGGTTCCCTTTTTCTGTTGTGATGTCAGAATGCTGGATAGCCCAAAGCTTTCAAATGGAATGTAGAATCATTATTAATTATCTAATTAAGCAGTTCCACCTTTGCTTTGCCACTTGGTCATGTTTTTAACTTATTTTGTGAATGGGACAATTTTGTGCAGCGCTTTGGCACTTTGTACAGGAGCCTGTAGGAGAGGCACAGCTCTGACACAACAGACACAGGTCCCGAGCAACAATCTGTCCTGTCACTGAAACACAAATGCAGAGAGATGAAAGAGGCCTCACATCAAGGAATTATGTTGCTGTGGCTTCTTAAAGTCCAAGCAATCAATCAATACCAGTTTCAGCTTCATTATTTTGCTGGCAGTAAGGATCTATGATTATTTTTTTTTTCTGGAAAAAAGAATTTCTATTTCCTGCGAAATTCTGAAATGTTGAAAAACTAAATATGAAGAATAAACCTCAGGGATTTTGACACTTTTACCAAATGAATGCTATAAATGTTTTGGATTTTCCTGATGCTTAATTCTGATGGGGCTGAACCAGCTTGTTGACTTGTTGCCTGAATTTCATTTCAACTTTTACGTTGTATTAGAAGATTGAACATACACAAATTTTAAACAGGATACTTTTACAAAAATATTTAGTAAAGTGTAAAAAAATCTCTATGACATGGTAATATTTAGACTTCTTAGCACAGATAATTAATCCAAAATATCTCATTCTCAGAAAACATTTCCATCTTTGGCAGGACTAAAACTACACCAAAGATAATCAGCAACTCAATTTATAGTATTTCCTGCTTCTCTCCCTGCCAGACAAAGGTGAGGGGTCCTGAAAAGAATCACAGGATGAAGCAAATGGCTTTATGCTGGAGTAAATGAAACTGAGGGTAACCATGGAGCTTCATGGGATGGTGCAATTAAACCTCTCTCTGGGGCTGAGAATCTCCAGTGGGAAGGGAAAACCTTCTGGAATGTCTGAGAGAACTTGTAGGTTTACAGCAGTATAGACTGGAATCTGAGCTGCTTATTTTTAGATTATTATAGTGCTTCTAAATTTATCAGGTGAACTCCTCCAGTTCAAATGCCAGTGAGAAAATTCCTGACTTCAGCCTCAGTTTATGGACATCCTTCATCCCACAGAGGGAACACACTGATGGACTCACCGGATCGCCTTCCGTCGCTCCTGTGGGTCTGGGGACACATAGGCCTTCATTTCTTCCTTAGCCCGCTGCAGCTGGACCTCCAGGGTCTATAAAAAGACATAATTTAAATATCTATATATAAAAATATTGCACTCTTATTCCAGAATGAATAATTTGGCCCCTCTTGTGACCTTACCCTTTTCATGCAGTGAATGTAACGGTAGTTGCTCTCTTCCTGGGCACAAGCCTCCAGAAGCCCTTTCACTTCCTGTGGGAGAATAAGGACATGGTGACTGAAAGTCCCCAGGAGATGCCCTGTGTTGCCATATAAACCGTGAGAGTTTATAAGAATAATCCTGAATTAATAATTTCTCAGATGTTCATATAATTTGGGCTTTTCAGAAGTCTCTTTTAAAGTGAAATACAGCTGATTGGGTTTAGATTTGCAGTTTCAGTCATAGTCAGAGATGAGAAATGACTGTTAATGGGTGATTATTAATGACTGACTTCCAAACACTTCACAAGTGCTGCCAAGACTCTTGTTCCTCAGCACATCTGAAGTGCCAAATACAGCTGTGAACAAGCATTTCCTGGAACACATCTGCAAAAGGGATGTTAGAAGGTACAGACATGCTAATGGGATGTTAATGAGCAATCAATAATTATGTGGAGCAGTATGGAGAAAGTGGGTTACTCCCATCTCTACATGGTCCACTCTAAAAAAACCCCAATAATCCAAATCCTGTTCTCTGGGTCACACTGCAGTTGTCGACTTCTGAGCTCTGTCACTGTGTGATTTTCACACCATCAGCTGTAAAACTGAATTCTACTCATGTCCAGCTCAATCAGTGGATGTGACTGTCATCATGTGTCAGAAAATTACTAGGAGCTGTCTGCCAAGAAAAAAAGCCTTGATTGCTGTTGTAAGACAGTTCTTGTGGAACTGTCTGACTTCATACCAGGTCCATCTGTGGATTCTTTTACCATACAAAAGTACTTTTAGTGTAGGAAAATAACTATGTATATGTCCACCCACACTTTAAATGTACTCCCTTTTTATCTCAAAGTATATTCCTTTGTGGGCAAGGCCTTGAAAAGCCAAGCCCAGTCAAAATTCACAGGAGGTGATCAAGTGAGATAAAGCAGATCCACATAAACATGTTGATACTGTGCCCACCTTTGAGGACTGGGCTGTTTTAAGAGCCTCCTTCAGGCAATGCACAAACTACAGACACACAAGCTCTTAGCTAAACCTGTATGGGTTTTTTTAAAAAAAATCCTGTTTAAGTACAGGAATACAAGACAGTCCCATTTAATGAAGTCTCCTTGCCATCAGTGTCAGTCATTAATTATCCCTGGGATTGGTTCCTAATGTAAAGAATCTGCTAAATGCATAGAAAGATTTGTCTTGATAAATTAATCCTTATTTTGTAGTCAAATTCTTCCCCAACAGATACTATCCAGAGCAGCAGGAATTCTGGCAGATGCCCGTCCTTGCTCATCAAAGCTGGATGAGGTACCCCCGAGTCCATCTGCTGTGTGTGACTGTAGCCACTCCACAGCAGCTTCAGGCAGGATTTGCAAAGCTGGGGATCACCACTGACTCACTCCCACCTGGATTTGTACTTCCCATATCCTGAGGGAAAGCAGGGGAAATATTGTACCACAGTGACAAACACGTTGCATTTCTCCAGGTGCACGACCAAGCCCCACCTCACCTGTTCCAGGGCCGAGCGATTGCTCTCCAGCCCGGCCGCACAACTGTCGTACTGGATTTTCTTTTCATCACATTCTTGAGTTAATTCCTGAGGTGAAAAGGGCAAAAGGGCACATAAATGAAATGTTCCTTTGACTGACACGTGACACTCAGGCCAAAGAGACGCTCGGGGAATCTCCTCAGTCCAGCCCCATCCACGGCTTTACCGTGGCTGGGTAACAGGGCCGTGCTTGCAAGAAGAAAGGACAAGTAACCATAAAAGTAGACATTGAGACAGGATAAATTTACTTGCTCCCTATAAAAAACCAGATTTCTAGTTATGCACACCCAACTCCTCCTAGATTTCATTTGCTGACACTTTGAATGGAAACATTAAAAGTTTTTCTGGGAATTTTGTTGATAGATAAATGTCTCACCCTATTTCCTTCCATGGCAATGAGCCAAGTTATGGCAGCTATAGACCCAAAAGACTTGATTTTTCAGCTCTCTGTAAAATTTTGGAAACAAACGGATAAATTTGTCAGTCCCACAGACTAACACAGGACTTAGATCAATGTATTCAACTACTTCAATGAGATGTTATCTGCAAACCATTCAGAAAGGAGAGCATTAGCTGGAATCATTAATGCTGAGATGCAGAAATAGCTTTGGAACCAACCCAAAACTAACTTTGCTTTGGGTTTGAACCATGATTTCTTATATTTTTCCTGGTGTAGTAATTTTTTTAAATTGCTATAAAGGACTAAATTCTGTGCCTGCACTGTCAGCTTTTACAAATTCCAACCTTTAGCATGTTGCCTGTTGCAAACACTGTTGACCCATTCTGCTCTTTCCAGCTTTCCCTCGGAGTTATGTCCTTGTAGAGCACTACAGAGATCTGTAAATTGGACTTATTTGTGGCTCTGACTTGATTTACACAGACAGAGAGGAGCGTTGGTACAAACCTGGCACTTCTGACGCAGCTGCCTGAGCTCTTTGATGACAGGAGCAAGGCTTGCCTTCTTCTCTGCCACCACTGCATTCAGCTTCTTTACCTGACAAAGGGACAAAAGAATATTCATTAACACTAAAAGGTACATTCATGTAATTAGGGATGTGAAAAGAAAAGGGAGACAAAGCAAAATGTGGGGAGAAAAAATCTGCGATGAAGCCATAATTATGTACGAATTATATATAAATGAAACCTTAATTATATAACCAAGTTCAGGTCTAATTAGGACAGGGAAAGAGCCTATCTGGCAGTGGGGTCATTCCCATAAAAGAGACAAATTCTGCTCCCAGAGAATTCCAGGAGACAGCCCATGTGCCAGATACCAGAGAGCTTAAGGAGTAGGACAAATGAAGAAATTGCATAGAGGGAGACTGAAAGAAAGGGAGAAATCCTTAAGAAAAAAACCAAACAAACCTGCATAGGTTAAATAAAGTTTGAAAATGCTAAAACTGAGGCACGCAGACATATTTACACCAGCTTTTTTTTATCCAGCTTTCTATTTGAGAGCAATTCTACTTTAATTATACCATTTTATTTTAAAAGTGCCTCAATGATTTAAAAAAACGCTATTTTGCTTTTTGCTCTTTTATAATATTTTCAAATTAGAAATTCAAGTTCTTTCTTGCTTCTACAGCTATGTGGGCAGGTAAATTAAAACATGACAGATCTAAGGGCAACTGAAAATCAGGCTATAGACAAAAAGACAAGCTATTTAGCTCTTTAAGCATATTAAGTATCTTTCTAACAAAAGCTGAACTCTAGTGATTTACAAACATTTTAGAAAAAGATTCTGTTACAGATTCAAACCATTCATCTCTTTCAAATAATATGCAAGAACAAATACGAAACCACTTCTGAAATCACAAAAAAGTAAAAAAATCAAAGACAAGACCTGATACCCCTGAGGTTTCTGATGGGGAGAAAAGGAGGATTTATTTGTAGGATTTATTTTTGTATACAGCTCTTCTTCGTACATTAAAAGAAATGCACATTTTAGTAAACTTTGTCTAGATTACCTTTGGAGATGTATCTGAATTTTATACATACATATATATATAAACACAGATTAAAGGAAAATTATTACCCCCCAAAAAAACCATTAAACTTGGGGTTATATGCTGAGGAACTAGATATTCAAACTGAGCAAATACAGTAGTTTAAGACAAAAATCACCATTTCAGACATATTATCTAATGTCTGGCCTTTCATTTCATCCATTTCACTCTTCACTGCAGAGACTCTTTCCAGCTCCTCCTGGGTGTAACTGTATCCAGAAATGCCTTTTTTCTCTTCAATCACTTGCTGCAGACACAAACAATAAATGCTGAATTAACCCCATTAACCAAGAAACAGCAAATTCCTTAGTGAAGCCAAAATATTGTAAGGAAGTGAAAAGGGTAAGTACTGCAATCAATTTATTTTATTTATCAATTTATTATTATTAACCAATGTATTATTATTAATCTAGCTGCCAGAAAAACTAAATTTTATCTTGTGCCTGTATAGCAGGACGACAACTACTCTCTGTAAATGCAATGTTTGCTCACTGTGCCCACTGAAGTGAACAGAAAGTTTCCACAAAGCAAAGTGGGCTTGTGGTCAGGCTCTGAAGAAGCTCAATGTATAAAATTCAGATGCTTCATCAGAACATGTAGCTAATGATTTTATAAACTATTTTGATAACAAGAATACAGGAATTGGAAGAAAATACCACGGATAGTGTTCCTGCATTTGGGATGAATCTATATTCCCTGAATGCTTACAGTTATCCAGAGAGAAATCCTGCTGCTGCTGTTCTGGCTTAGGAAAGATTCATCCAGTTTTAAATTTAAATGCATTTTCTTCTAAATATTCTGGGGCTGGAATGTTTCCTTCCTGCCTGCTCTTTTTTTAAATACTATTCCTATATATTTTACAGCAGTAACTTGAATCCTACTCACTGTTGATCGTTTTCAAAGCCCTTACTACATCTGTGGATACCAAAAACTAATTTAAGAACCCAGCCTTGCTCTAACTGGAGTTCGTGCAGACCCACCATTGACTTTAAAAAGCAGGGTCAAGCCCCTCAGTCTAAAAAGAAACTGCAGATCGGTGCTGACAGTTGCTGAACACAAAGTACAGCAGTTCCACAGTCAACAGATAAAAATACATTCTATACCCTGAAGGCTCTCTGGGTTAGGACAGCAGGAGCTGGGACGATGTACATTAGAATCCCAACAGCATCCGTGGGATCCTATGGCTGTTAGCAGGGAAGGGAGGGCTGTGGGAGCAGCACATGCTCATGTTACCAACTGCTGCTGAATGGCCTCGTGGCGCTGCTTCAGAAGCTCCTCTGTCCTCTGGAGGATTCCATACTCAGCTGTAATTTCTGCTATTTCCAGGCGCTTCTTTTTATAAAGTGTGTTCTTGCTCCGGAGCTTATTAACGTACTGCTTGAGCTGGGGAGAGAGAGAACACAAACTCATCTCACTGAGAGCAAGAAGGGCCTTATCACAGCCTGTTGCTGTGTAAAATGTAATTATCCTCCTTGGCCTGCACGTTGAAGTGTTTAGAACAGAGGGCTGGAATTCAGGATTCCCAGGGTCTATTTATTTTCAGCTCTGCATTTGTTCACTGGGTGAAATCAAAAGAACCAGCATTGCTTTCTGTCCCAGTGCACTCATTTGTAATCCTGAGATCACTCCCTTCTGCTCACCACCATTTGACAGCTGGAAAAGCAAATACTCTTTGCAAAACGTTATGAGAATCATGGATAATAAAAAAGTTAATGCAATAGTAATTTGCACTTGTACCAGAACCCCAGAGCTCTGCAGACCAAAACACAGCAACAGAGTGCAGGAAAATTGGAAGGGAAGAGGGCATGGGAAAAACTATCTTGAAATGTTCTCAATAGTTAAAACTTGTTCTCTCTCCTTGACTCTTGCAGATCTAAATATCACTGGCTAAGTTTTTTAAACCAGGCAAATAAAAGCAGAACACCTGCACTGAAGCAGAGAATGCAATACCTATCTCACTCAAAATCTAAAGTAATGGAGAATTTATATTTTTATTAAAGACTAAGTAAAATAATACAAATCCTTACAGATCAACAGCCTTAGCTAATTTACACCTGAACCTGTGTGTGTTGAATTTGTAACACAGACCAAGTACCAGAGGCTGAAACAACCAGGTAATATCTTTCTCTGCCTTAATGTTTTCCATCTGTCATACAGGCTTAGCTCTTACTCTTGGATTTTACATGACAGCTATGAGGTAAATGCCAGTCACAGCTCAAAAATGCACTAAGAGATGGAAAGCAAATAAAATTTATTAGAATAAATGTTGTAAGAACAGGCTTCAGAACACCCCTTGACGAGGAGGGTTCAGTGTGTGCAGGGAGCACAAACCTGGCAGCCCCAGGAGGAAAAAGAATCCCATTACCACTGACACAGGTTTAAAATTCAAACATAAAACGACTTTAGATTTTGATATTTACATGAATTTTTTCTTTTTTGCAAAATTATCCCTCTCCCTTCTAAAGAATAAATCCAAAAAACCCAATGTGACCACAGGCTAAGAACCCCCAGAGTAACTGTATGTTCTATAAAAAGTGTCCTGGGCAAGGTGCCCACAATGAAATCAACCCTGTTCATCTGCCATCCTGTGCAATATCTAGGCCAAAGCTGCCTCTCTCTTGCTACGCTCCAGAACTATTTTTAAAGCCAAAAGCTATAAACGTTTTTGGTGAAAGAACAAACCCACAAATTACTCAATGTGCTCTATGCAGATTGGCCTCTCTGTGGCTTTGGGATAACATCCTACATCCTGCTACTACCCAGGACAAGGATACACAAGGTCACCTGAGCCCCAGCACGGCTGAGGCAGCTCTGCCACTGTCACACTGTATTTTTACTTAATACAGTCAAACCAGAATTTATTCCTTTTCCCAGCAAATTCAAGTATATTCTCTTAGTTAATACAAAGAACTTTTTTTTTAAATTGCTTAGACAATACCAAGTTTTCTGTGATTTCTAAGAGATTCCAAAAGTATAAATACAAGCTCTCCAACTGAGGAAAATCTAAAGGAAGCACAATCTTGATCAAGTAGTTCCTGAGATACTTCATTTGACCAGTGGAATATAGTAAAGGATGTTGTACAGGATTAAATTTAATATGTGGCCACACAGAGCTATCAAATCTGAATGATTTTCTGTCAGTGGATCCCGGGATGAAAAGCAAACTATTATTCTCTTCTCTTCTCTAGCTACTTTTAAGGTCTTGAAAATAGCTTGAGTGGGAGGGAGAGTATTTGCATATTCAGTATTCAAAGCATAATGTATTTTACAATGGAAGTCAAAGGATCTTGTTGATTAACGAACCAACTCCACCACTGTTCTATTATTAGTTGATTAACTTAGGACTGTATAATACAAATTTTATCCAAAATGAACTACAGGTTGCTCACGGTGACAAGTGAAACCTGTTCATTTTAGGAGGTGGATGTCAGTCTTTCAGCACAATCTCTGGCCTTTTAAAAGCAAACTTAACCATTCACACAGCTATTATTGCAGCAAACAAGGTAAAACAAGATAAAAACAATGGTAGTAAAATTATAATCTATGTAGAAAATCAATCAATAATTTGGCAGAGCTTTCAAAAGACCTGACCTACTCCAAAGGCAGCACACATTAGTCCCTTAAAACCTCTCTGACTGAAGACTCCTTTAGATCCAAAGCCAAATTCTGAGCTGGAATTCTTAGATTTTACTCCTCTTAAATCAGCAGCCTGCAGGGATCTTATGATAAAATTAGGTTTCTTCAGTCTAAAAGCTGAGAATCACTCTGTAGGTTTCTAAAAATTAAAAGAAAGCTCCTTGTAAAATACCACTGTTTTCATTTATGTCAGCATTGCTTCTCAGGCTTTATAAATCTCATGCCCCCACCTCTGTGGAGATGAAAAATTCAAGCCCTTACAATGCTATAAACCCTTGAATTTTACTGTGGTAAAAGGTCTTCTAAATAAGTTGAAGAGTTCACAAAGGAACAACACTGCTTGGCCACATCACTTTAAAGTTAAGTAACCAAAGGAATCCACTTCTGAGCAGCAGCATTTTCCCATAGACCAGCTCAGCTGCTCCCCGTGTCCAGACTCAGCAGGCTCATCCTACAGAATTCCCAGAGATCTGCCCGTGCCCGCAGTGATATTCCAGTCAAGGCCATGTCCACCAGTAGCTTTTCTTTCTCAAGTCATTTAACACAAACAGTTATTTGAGCTTCAAAGATTAAATGACTGGACAAGACCCAAGTGCTGGCACTGAGTGAGCGGTTGAAGCAAACCAGCCTGGAGCCCCTGTTTGCTGATCGAGGCAGAGCCCCTGGAGACACAAAAACCATCCAAAGGAAAGCAAGGAAAGATTCTGCTTCTTCACTTGGCTATTTTTATGGGTGAGTGTAACACAACAAGTATGGAATGTGTATTATGGAATACACTGAATGAAAGCAGGATTTTGATCTCTCATATGTCTCACAGGTATCCACCATCCCTGGGCAGATTTCCTGCATTATGTTCCATTTTTATTGGAAGAATCCAGCAATGCCCCTCCTTTATGCTTTTCTCCATTTATTAGAATCTGAGAGAGGTTGGTATCACCACATTAAGTCTCACCATGCTTAGTGAACTTATTAAATATAACAACAGTTCTAAACACAACAACATCAAACCAGGGATGTTGAAATGGCTTCTCCAGGACCATGCAGAGCCTGGCAGGACCCCCCTCCAGGAAAGGACACCAGCCTGTGCTTTAGTGGACTGAACTGGGATCCCAACCCAGCTCCTCTAATGCTCAGTCTTGTGCTTTCACTACAAGCCCATCACTTCTTTAAAACTCCCATTTGCTCCATGTGAAGTTTGCACAAGGTTCTTACTCCAAGATTATCATTAAAGGACAAAATGGATAAGCTTGTTTTCTGAAAAGAACAAACCCCACATAAATCCCTCACTTCGGAGTCAAATCTTTTAAAATAGTATTTGCTGGATTAATGCAGCAATTTGATTGTGTTATTGGAATCAAAAAATTCTTCATACAAAAGTACTACCAAAAAAGTATTGTTTGTAAAAAAAGAAGTATTATTTGTAAAAAAACCCAGTATTTCTTTATGAAATACCAAACCAAAGTTCCAAATAACCAGTTCTGTTAATAAAATTATTTGCATAAGCACAATAATTGAAGAAAATCTTAGCAGACTATCTCTATTTTCCTTAAGAACTGAGGAACAGATGTTTTAATTTCTAACTAGACTAATTAACAGGATACAGACTGTCCAAAGTATTAAAATTCAGTTAAGAAAAGTTCCTGATCATGACAGTTTTCCATATTTTTTCCTAAGAGGCTCTAAATTTAAGCCAGTACAGCCACTGTTGGACAGAGTTAATAACTCAAACACAGGATGAGCTCCTAAAAGGCACAAGCAGTAGGATCTCAGTCTATTAAAACAAAAGTATCCTACAAAAGTATCTGTTCGTGGCACAGCTCAGCCAGGAAAACTCTTCCTTAGCATTGAGTAGTCCATGTGTAAGGAGCCTCTGACAGACTGGAATGGAACTCTGCTAGAGCCTGAGGGAGAGCTGAGGGAAAGGCAACACCTGACAGGACAACATTTCCTGGGTTCTGGCTTGAACCAGCCCACACTGACGGAGAGAGACCATTTACAAGGGCCTGGAGAGACAGGACAAGGGGAAATGGGTGCACACTGACAGAGAGTAGGATTTGATGAGATATTGGGAAGAAATTCCTCCCTGTGAGGGTGGAGAGGCCCTGGCACAGGTTGCCCAGAGAAGCTGTGGCTGCCCCATCCCTGGAAGTGTCCAAGGCCAGGTTGGATGGGGCTTGGAGCAACCTGGGCTAGTGGAAGGTGTCCCTGCCCATGGCAGGGTCTTTAAGGTCCCTTCCAACTCAGGCCATTCTGGGATTCTCTGATTCTGTGAACATTTGAGTCATGAGCTCCTTTACAGCTACTCTCTTCAAAATCCACCCACCCAGTCTGGAGTGAGATAACTGTTCCTGGTGGATTCAGGTGAATGGACAGTTTTTGAGACAAGATCTATGGTCTGAGGCTGTTTTCTCTGTTTGCAAATTGAAACATTTTTCCCTGTATTTTCCAAGGAGCAGGTTGGCATGGACAAACATTTGTATGGAAAAATAACTAAACTCCTTATGTAAATGAATATTCCAACCTCACACACCTGTTACAAAGTGAGAGGACTTTCTCTGCCACATTTTCAAACCCAGATTCATTTCAGCTCCTGCAGCTCAGCACAGCTCTGAGACTGCTCTGCTCCCATACCTTGGGCAGCTCGAGGTTCTTGGGGGCCTGTGCTGAACTCTGAAAAGTACAATGGGTTGTGTAAAGAACTAAAAATATCCCAGCTTTACCCAGGATCACTTGCAATTGAACCATCCAGCCTTCTAAGTGTCAAAATGTGATTCCCCAATTTTCAGGATCCGACAGCTGCAGCGAGGAGCCGCCAACTGTGCCTCTGTTCGGTGCACTTGGCTTGAAGTACTTAAAAAGATTTCATAATCCCCAAACCAGTCAATTTATTCCCAATTTTTTGTGTGTGTTTGATGTAAATGAATTGATTATTCCCTGCTGTTTCTTCTGAGTTCTATCCAGGTGTACAACCTCTGGAACCCTGTGGAATGCTGTAACGTTCCTCTTTATGACTGTGGAAGAAAGCAAAACGCTGGCACCTGAAAAGCTAAGCCAAGATTG
Organism: Corapipo altera; assembly: GCF_003945725.1. Lineage (NCBI taxonomy): Eukaryota > Metazoa > Chordata > Aves > Passeriformes > Pipridae > Corapipo > Corapipo altera. The sequence continues at coordinate 5,893,087 of NW_020884906.1, forward strand.
ACCTTTTGGTGATTGAAGGGCTAAGAAGACCTCAACTGGAGATCCAAATGCTGGTTTGGGAGCAAAGGTGCTGATTCTTCCATTGCCAAGTCTTGGGAGTGCCATGATGTAAGAGGAGAGAGCAAGGTGAGACAAAGAGATTAGAAATACTGGGTATAAGAGAAATATAATGCCTTGATTTCACTGTAGCTGTCAGATGGGATTAAAATATCCATTAAAAAATCCATTTAAACTTAAGACGGCAAAGCCATTTGTTAAAAAGCCTCTTTCTCCCTTTTAAAAATGGAGGAACTGAATGTAAAACGTGTGTGGCTGCAACAGGAAAGTGCAGGGAAGCTCCTGGTTGCCAGAGTGCAAAGTGAAGGGTGAACGTCCAACGGAATCCACGGATTGCAACAGTGACTCACCACAGCATTAACCACCATTCCCTCTGCTATTGGCTCACAGCTGCAGAATCAGAGCACTGAAGCAGAACATACAAATCCTAAAGCAGAACATATTGGAAACTAATCTACAGCAAAAGGCTGAGGGTGAGGAACCGAGGCTGGCACTGATGAGGGAGAACCTGCTCACATCACTTTTGCTCCATCACCTCTTCCCTCCCAGCCCCATCCCATCCATCAGTCCTGGCTTCCCACACCTCCCCTCTGAGGCAGGACTGATTCTGGAATGTACATTTGCAAGGTACTTTGAGGAGATGCAAAATTTACAGCACAAGGCCCTGTGCAGCATTTTTGGCAGCCAACATTTCCAAAGGAATTAAATATCACTGTCTGCACTTTACAAATGAGGAAATCACGACCTTTGAAAAAGCAGCCGTCAAAAATCATCAAGAATTCAAATCCTTTCCTAGTTTTTAGCCATAGGAAACACTCTTTTTACTGCTTTACACTGGTGCCTGTGAGTACCACTGCACTACACCCAGGGAAGTAATAAAAGAGAACAGGACATGGATGTATATATTGGTTTCCTTGCCAATACATATTTCCTTGAAGAAAGTATTTTACAAACCAGGAAGTGCTTGCAATGGAAAGACAAACACTCCTGATTTTAAGCTGATGGTTTTCTCCAAATTGCTCAGTCATTTATCCTTCACTCTGCAAAATGAAGATATTTTAAAATTGAAAATATTTAAAAAATCAAGAGCAGAACATTTTTGAACAGAAGGAACACAGGTCATGTCCAAAACAGGTCTTGTCCTTTTCCTGTCTTGAGCCTCTTCCTTGCGTCAGACAACTAACTTGAATTTTTCATTATTGAGCATTTTAAAAGGTTCCTCCTTATGTGGTTTCCCTCCTACCCTGTTCTCCTTGAATTTCCATGGATCAGAGTTTCCTGTCCCCCTCAAGAACAGGCACAACAGGAATTATTTCTTACCTTACAGTGCGTGTGCAGATAATGTAAAACATATGCTGCTGTCTTGGTAATGCATTCTTGTTGATTAATTAAACACTTCTTTCCATCACATGTCATGAAACACAGATTGTGAGATTTCTGCTTTTATTTTTGCTTAAAAAGTTGTCAAAGACTCCAGCAATGTGCCCACTGGGGCTGAAAACCTTGCAGAGAAATCTAATCCAGTGGGTTTCTTATAATTGCTGCCTAAGGAATGTGATACAGTATGTGATGGGAAAGAGAAATCAACATCTTAATTTTTCCAAGTCCCCCTGCCATTACTTCCACCATACTCACTTTACTCTTTAAGACTCCTTTAAAACAAAACTGGTTTTGTGGAGCAGGAATGTCCTATGGGATTAGGAAGGGAGTTCCTTCTACAAAGGGCGTTCCCTGTATTGAGTAGTAAGTAAAAAAAGCACAAAAACAAAGAAAAAGCAAGCAAAGAGTGTGTTCCTCTGGATAAATGATGGCAGCGCAAATGAAATGTTCCTCTGGATAAATGATGGCAGGGAAAACAAAGACAATATGTGAGAGAATGAAAAGATATATTAAGTTAGAGAATGAAGCAGCTAAAATACTCTTCAGTTTAGTGACTCTGCCTGTGAGTACCCTTAGCAGCTTCTCCCAAACTGGGAAAAATTACTGGCTGGAGAAAAGTCAATTTATTTTGGTGACAAACCACTACTAAGCTGCATCTCCTTTATTCTGTGCAAACTTCTGAGAAAAAAGAGAGTCTGGGAAATTTGCTTTCCAAGTAAAAACCTTTGTGAAGAATAAATGCCACAGGACTAACTGATAATTACTGTTATTATGCTTTATAATCATAGAGACTTTATATACGATTTATAATTATATTGACCTTTGTATTTAGTTATTTCCCATCATAACACTGTGATGATATTTTGATCCAGAGTCTGGAATGTTAGGACAGCCCAACAGACCTTGCAATGGATTAGGTACCATGTGAATAATTGTAAATAATAATTTGAAAATAGCTGAAAATTCAGCACTGTTGCACTATAAATATTGGAAAGCATTTGGAAACACTGGACAGCACTGTATTATCTGCTCATTAAAAAAAAAGTCTTCAAATATGTTAAATTTGGAATTTGATGACAAAAATGTGCATTAAAAAACCAGAGGCCGATCTGTGGCAATGGTGTGGTCTAACAATGTACCATAAAAATGCTGTAGAAGGAGCAACTATATTTGCAGTGTAAAGCTAAAAGGAAATTGTGAGTTAACAAAAATCGATCCATCTCTTTAAAAATCACCCTCTTCCTTCTCTCCACTGTTACATCCCATACCTCATCCTCTGTCAAGATTTCAGAGCCTTCCAGCTCGTGGGCCTGACTGCTCCTCTGCTGCACCTGCCTCTCCAGCCTGGACATCTCCTCCTTGGCAGCCTGGAGTTCTTCTGCCTTGGCTTCCTTTTTCCGGGAAATTATGGATGCCTGCAGGATCAGGAAAGTCAAAATTGCCTTGTTTGATCAGTAGCAAAATGGAACCCATCAGGTTTCAGGCACTGCCCCCCTGAAACCACATTTGAACTGCCAGAAACTGATTTTCATCAGGAAACATGAGCATGTCTAACTGCAAAGGAAACATATAAATAGATGTATATATCAAATATACCCACTACATACAGCGGGTTAAATCACAACCTCATTGCAGTTGGCAGCAGGATCCCAACTTTCTCCAGTGTGGATGAGATTTCCAGCACACCCTTTCTGCCCAGACTCAAGTGGATATATTTTACATTTTACATTTACATTTCTTCCCCTCATTTTTTCACTTTCATTGAGGAAAAAGGGAGGCATTTTAGCTGCTCCATTTCTCCTGTTTAGTCCCTTTCTGTGCATATGTAAGATACACCAACATGGCTTAACTGGAAAGTTATCCAAGATTTCACAAATGTCATAATACAGATTTTTATAACTCCAACCTACTCCAACCTACAGAAATATGTTACACTAAAGCAGAACTGAGCCACTAAATCTTGGCAAATAGCTGGAAGATGATGAATAAAGCAAAACAGCATGGAAATAGTGCAGATTACAGATTATACTTTTCTTTCTGAGTCTAGAATATAAAGCATTTGAAAAATATTTTATACAAGACCACATATTTAATAATACTTGACTTTTGAGCAGAAGCTGACAGATTTGGGAACATAATATACACTAGTTCAGGGATAAAAAAAAAAGAGGGATTTTTATCTTGCCAAAGTATCCTGTTGAAACATATTTTAAAATAAAACAACAGGTTAATTTAGATGCACGTGCATGAATTTGGAGGCATGGCTGGTTTCTTCAAATGGAAGGGAAAACTCAAAAAAAACAGAGCCAAAACACACCAGTTTTCTCACACTCAGCTGAAAGGACCAGCTCTGTTCCTAAAAATATCTCTGCCAGAATCGTGCTGGGGTGGGAGCTCAGCCCTGGAGCTCACCAGGGATCTGCAGTGACAAACTGGTACAACAGAGATGATTATTCTGTGGAATAGAACCAGGTCCTGGCAGAAAAAAGCAAAGACCCCAACTTTGAGCAACCTCAACTGCTGGGGCAGATCCTCCTCTCCACCACAGCCCAATTGGCCTTTGGAACCAGCACATTCCAGAGCAGGATTTTCTTTCGGGAAAAGCATCTCTTACAAATCAAAATGGTGTGTTTCACAATGAATTTGTGGCTGGACTGCATTATACATTTTATCTCAATTTTTCCCTCCCACTGATACATTTTACTTGAGCCTTTTTATTTTTTAAGCCATCTCCACCAGCAGCATCATGAAAATCTTCCATAAAATTAGCAGTGGTGCAGGTTGCCTGGAAAAGGAACCACTCAGGTTTCTGTGTGAGCTCTGAAAATCTCCTGGTTCATAAATCCTTTTTATAACTTGTGAATTTACTAAGACTAGACCAGACAGCCTATTCTGTAGCAAGATTATTTTATAGCCTCTGGATAAAAAAAAAAATAAAAAAATCAAAGACTTCCTTTTTAATAGATGTAACGGGGAAAATGGCATGGGGTCAGACACTAGGAGGGGATGGAGCTGCAGCAGGCAGCCCTCGTGCTGCCTTTTGAGAATCCATCCACAGCTGGAGCTTTACCAAAATAGCTCCTCCAAAATGATCCTTCCAGAATTGCTGTGCTGCAAGGACAGCAGTCAATACACGTTCACTGACACCACTGAAAGCAACTGCTTGACTCAGCCCTCAACACACACGCGTTCAGCAGCAATTTATTTTTCTTTTTCTCCTCCATTATTATGTATTTCTGATTTATGCTAAATAAATTAAAGAAAAAAACCACCAGCATGTAAAACAATCAGTGACTGATTTTCTCTCCTGCTTTTGCTTAAAACACAGTTTTGTTCCCTTCTTACCTGCTGGCGATACATGGAAAATTTACTATCTGTTGGCTCATACTTCATCATTCTTTTCTCAGTAAGCTGATTCATTTGTGCATTGACTTCATTTATCTGCAAGACAGAGCAGAAAACTAAGGAAAAGGAGCTTGATTTCTTTTTCTTCTCCAAGAATTAAATGCTTTGCAACCCAGATTTACCATCCAGCAAGTTCCTTTTCTAAAACAGAGAAACAGACCCAAAAAGCTCCGTGAGTCATTAAGTATTGGCCAGGAAGAGGCTGTTTTTGGATTTCCAGTTCTGTGCCTTTATGATAAGGCAGAAACACGACGTTGGCCCTGAAAATGAAGTAAAGTGGTGCATGTGGAGAGAAAATGCAGTGAACTGGCACAGGAAAAAGACTGTTATTGCCACATTCGGAGTGAAAAATGCCATTTTATCAATATTAACTAAAATTCCTTTTCATCCAACAGTTTAACCACAAGTTTAAAGAGAAGCAAATAAAGATTAAGGGATAAAAATTTCATCAATACTTTGAGAAATCACAGACCATCATATTCCAGCTGTGTAGCACCTTTTTTTTCCTGCCACAAGATGCATTTGGTTGCCCCCAATCCCAAAACTGTTGAGCTTCATTCCAGCCAAAGCTTCAGAGCTGCTGCATCTGGAGCTCACAGACACACCAGTGTGCAGATTCCAGCTTTCCCAGCACACTGGGGCTCTCCCAAGCCATGGAAACCACAGCCCTGGCAACCTTCCTTTAATTCTCTGCTCTCTAGATGGGAGCTGATAAGGCAGCAGTGTAAATATGTGCTGAAATCCCCTCGAGTCAAACCCTAACACAGGGACAGTGCTGGGCATCACCCTGACAATCTGGGAGCAATATCCATGTGCCTGGAAAACCAAGTATTGCAAAAAAAGCGCTCAACAGGATTAAAAATACTCTAACACCTGTAAAAAAAAAAAATCTCCTGTGAATTCTATTCTATTAGTGGCAGAACAGACCTGAATTTGAAAATGGCATAAGAATTCCCTTGTGTGAATAAATTCCTGGGTTTTATATTCTAAAATGCATGATGGTAACATGCTTAGTGCAGTTCAGCTCCTTTTTAAGGCACTGAGATAATAAAAAGCTGACTTAAAAAAAAAAAATCTAAGGCCATGCTGTGATAACAGCCAAGTGTATGACATGGTTTTATTATCTTTCAAGAAGAAGATACTTCCAAAATATAAAAAATCAAAGGTTACATCATGGAGAAAGAGGAAAAAAATTCAGAGCCTTTTAAAACATTGCCAAAAACCCAACAATACACTCGGAAAAGAAACGTGCAAAACAGGCTTTCAAGAATGTCTGAAAGACATAACTGCAGCCACAAATATTGTTTTCATTAGAGGGAATAATCTGGGAAAGCAGAGGCTGAATCACAGAGCTGGTTTATTATTTCAGCCCTAATCTCCCAGTTATTAATGCTGTCATCCCTAACCATGGATACTCTGCTTCCTCATTATCTCCATTTCATAGCAAAGCCTGAGTTGGACATCCTGGAGTATTAAACACCAACTAGTAGGAGAAAAAGACAATTAGGATGTAGGACCACTCTTTCTCCCTTGCTAACTCTGTTGTAATCTTGTAATCTTCATCATCATCAATAGAAATACTAATAATTAGCATTCCTCTAAATTCTTCCAGAACATAACATTAGACATTTAATTTTTCATTTAGGATTATGCAAATATGAAAATTTCATAGAGTGAAATACATAAATGTACTTGTGTGGTAACAAATACCTCTGCATATTTGTAGGTTATCCTACAAATAGAGATTTTTTTCTCATTCTAACACCATTTGCTTTTAATTTCTGAAAAGATCTAGAAAGGTAAGTCAATTGATGCCCAAATTTCCTTTGCTCTTCACAATTAAACCAAACAATGCAGGTCTATTCCAAATACTAAGGAGTTCTGAGCCATTGCACATGGATTAAGGCATCATATCGTGAAGATCCATCACTCAGGAAATGTTGTTCCCTCTATAAACTCTGTGTATGTGTTGGTATAAACACTCCCCCCGAGGTCTCTGAGAGTTAAACCCAAGTGAAATCTGAAAAAACCAACCCTTTAGTGCTCGATTACCAGCTCTGCTCATACCATTCCAAATTGCCAACACAATTTCCTAAATAGCACCTAAGGATATGACTGGGTTTGGGGTTTGTTTTGGGGTTGGTTTGTTTGTTTGTGTCTGTTTTGTGGGCATTTTAAAAAAAACCCAACAACTTATCTGAGAGTTTGCATTTAGTGATTAAGACATTATCCTTTGGTTTTATAGCTGAAGGGAGGTTCCTTTGGGAATGAAACATTTTCTCAAGGGTATAAAGTAGGGATAAGAACACCAGAGTGTACAAGAAGCTCAGTTTATGCTCCAGAACAATTCAGTGCAACCTTGGTGCCCTCACCTCACTTTGCAGGGCAGTGAGATCAGACTGAGTCATGGCTGGCTCTGCAACCACCTTCTGCAGGAGATACACTGAGGCCTTTTTGCTCTCAAGCTCTCTGGGCATTTTTTCAGTAACCAGGTAGGAATTGAAATTTATCTCCTCTTCCAGTTTCTTCATTAAACCTTAAAAACAAATGAAACCAGTGTGTGACTATAAAAGTAATGTAGCAGGTAATTAAGTTTGATTTCCCCAACACACCGGAGTTTTTAGCAGCTGATTACAATAACAACAGCATAACATCTGAGCCTTCTTTTCAGTGCTCAAAGAAAGGGAGTTACTTGATTTAAATTTTTAATCTGGATGTTAAAACAATACAGTAGGTGTTATTATGCACCTCTAACATACAACTATTAACTCCTTGACAGATTCTTTTCATCAATAAACAAGTAAATCCCTTCTAACATGAAACTCCAGCTGAATCAGATGCAAAATTCAACACATGGCACTGATATAAACAGCCATTAAATCTTTATCTGTACAAAAATCTGAATTTGGCCCAGCTCATGTACAGATTTGTTATATCCTTGGAGCTTCACCTCTAAAATAAAGCTTTTTTTCCATCTGGCATCTAAAAAGGCCTTAAAATGGGCAGAGTTTAATGTATGCCTACTTTAAGGGTCTTTTATATTGTTGGGACACTCATAAATTGCCTCCCTGTAAATAGCCACTATTTTTTCCTATAAGAACAAATGTTTAATCTCAGGAAGCTTATAGACTGAGAATGCAGAAAATAACAATTGAATATAAAATCAAGAAGAAATTCTTGAATAATGGCATTTATAAGTTTTGCTCTACACAAGCCTAATGCACCTACATCTTACCATGTAAGACTTGGCTCTTGTACAGAGAGTAATTCAGTCTCCTTAACAGTTAATTTATAAATAAACCCAAGTACATACAGATAAGAACAATTCACAGGTAGAAAAATGCGACAGAATAAAAGGAAACATCTATTTAAATTACATTGCAGAGTCTGCACTGACAACAGGCAGTTTAGTGCAATTACTCCTCTGAGACAACTGTGCCAAGGACTACAGGAGTTGGAAGTTACATGTCACATGAGAGTGGGAACGTGTATTTCAGAGTAGTTTTTATGATCTAGATGACTAAAAGGTAAGTACTCCTGGTTCTTTTGCTTTATAAGATAACTTGCTGGAGTTGGGGGTTTTTGTTCTCTCCATATTTAGGACAAGATGGAATTGCAATGAAAATTGCCAAGAAAAACAAGAAGTTCACAATTTTCTTCTCTTTCATTTACTGCACAAGCAGAGAAGAGCACAGAGATACAAAAGTACAGCTGATGTTGCTGAAACAGAGATGGGAAAGGATGTAGATGAAAGCAGATTTTGGTTCTTTAGCTTGACTGATAAAACAAGGTCAGAACGAAGTGAAACAGCCCAGGAAAAGGGGCCCCCTTCATTTTGCTGCTCTTCACCTCTCCCACTCTGCCCTGAGAGATCCTCCTCACCCCCTGCTCCCAGCCCAGGCTGCCAGGAAAGCTGCCAGAGGGGAAATAAGCCATTAGCTCTTGAGAAAACCTCAAGAACTGGAAGAAAGAAAACGGACCCTGGGGAAAGCAGTGCTGCCAACAAAGGCAAGTCAACACAAACTAAATATGAGTGGGAATTCCTCTTTTCCAGCAGTTTAGTTTGTTGGTTTCTGCGTTTATGGAAAGCAACACTACAGCAGAACTTTCTCCCCTTGGTGGAGAGGCCATTTATTTCATGTAAAACAGCCCCCAAAGTGGGAAAACCAAGTTACTCTGTGTATGGAACAGCCATCGTGTCCTTGGCACTGCAGCTGCACCTGAGAAACACACTGGGACTTCCTGGGAGAGATTTCCCAATTCTTTCTTCCACAGGAATTCCATTCCAATCCTCCTCAGCCCACCACAGAGCTGGGCAGGAAGGACCACATTTTAATGTCTCCCTAGAAATCTCCCACCTCTGCAAATGCAGCAAAGCTGCTTCCCACATCCCCTGGGAGCTGAATTATCACCTCAGAACTCACTGGAACACAACTCCCAACCCGATATTTATGCCCAAGGTCTGTGGTGTGGAAATCAATGTGATATTGATTATTTGGATATGAAATATTAATATTTTAATTAAATCAAATTAACTTCTTGGTTTTCTTAGCAGCAAAAAAAAATAAAATCTGCATATATAACCTATACTTTATTTCTTGTGCTGTTCCAATTTTCTGATCAAAATGTGCAGCCCAAAGGATTTGTCGTAGACAATAAACTTAGCAAAGAACCACAAGAGCTTTCATAAGAGCAGGGACCTTTTGACTTCATGGGCTATAACCTTGATCACTATCTGATTTATTTCCCAAATAACCTCAGAGTTGCTCCCAACTCCTGTCACACCCTGACTGGTTCTTGTGCTTATTCCTGACAGTGCAACGAGCAACAAAGCGAGTTAAAACCTGACATCTTGATGGGGAAAGACATGATGTCACCATCCCTTATGACTAATGTTTCTTCCTTAAATACATTGGATATATTTTCCCTCCTCTTCAATTCAACATATGGAGAAGTAACTACTGAAGAGCTACTTTAGCTGCTTAACAGAGCCTTAAAAACCCAAACATGGAGCAGCTCTTGGTTTGGGCTTTTGGGGGTTTTTGTTTTGTTTTTTACAGTGAAAAACATTCTTTTGCAAATTCCCAGGCTAGAGAGAGGAAAAAAAAAAAAAGCCAGCATACTTCAAATCTTTCCATTACACATATAAATTCTGTTTTTAATGTTTCAACATTGACTTACGGTTACAAAACGTACACACGTAAGCGGCACAGAAATCTGGCTCTGTGCCCTAAGGTTATTTTAACAAGGTTCTGCCAACCACGTATTTACATGTGCAGAGTTATTCAGAGCAACTCCTCATGTTTTCCATTCAAAATTTTTTATTATTATTATTATTATTATTATTATTATTATTATTATTATTATTATTATTACAGAGAGAGGGATGGGAGAAAAGAGTTTATTCCTGCTTGCTCAGTCATGTAGAGGAGAGGTGACTTTCTCTGCATAATTCTGCTGATGGACCTAAGACTTGATTTGCCTCACGCTCAGGTTCCCACTTCTTTTCCCCCTATAGGGATGCCAACTGCACATCCTGGACCAGAACCATTTGCAACAGGAATTCAGTTTTTTAAAAGGGGGAGAAAAAGAGAGAGGGGCCCTCATTTTATAGATTCTCTGCCAATACTTTGTTCAATATCACATCAGAAGGCCACGACAAAGGCATGGCCGGAACAGACTTTCAACATCAAATCCCTTTCTGCAGGGACTGAAATGATTCCCTCCACAGCTTCCAACGCCACCACTTCCAATTTCCCTCTGTTAAACAGGGATTTTAAACAGGGATATTAAACAGAGGCCTGGGACATGCAAACACTGACAGATCAATCATCCCTTCAATATATCCTTGAAAATCTGAAAAGCTTCCTGAATTTGCCACTGTAAATTATGCTCTCCATGTTTATAATTATTATTAGAGCTCTTTGAAACCTCTCTGACCTTTCAGAGTTCTTTTTGAGTGTTGAATTGTCACAGGCTGCAGTGATGGACATCTCAGAGCCCAAACCAGGGGCAGTGGGACTCTGCTCTTGCATTTTCTCCCAGAAATAAATGCATGGATATCACCTCATTTATGACACTGGGAGCTCCTGTTCCCCCATTTTTATACCTGACTCACAAGTTCTTTGCAGAGTCACTTCCTAGGAAAGAGCCTCACATTCCATAAATACATTGCATATACATTATTCCTGGAGGAATGCCGTGGAATTTGGCTATTCCTTAAAATAGAACCTGTTGGCATAGGTTTGGCTCCCTAAGTGATTCCAGTCACTTCAAATCAACAGTCTCCTCGTTATTCAGTCACTTCCCTATTTTTATTTCCCCAGGAATCATTTGCTATTTTCTTGCAGGAATCTGGTGAAAATACTAAACAAAAAAGAGCCAAACCTCACTGGGTGATGATTCCACTTCTTTCTAAACCTTCCACTAAACTCCTTGGAATCCTTTTAACAGAGGTCATGTTGAATTTTTGCTGCCTTGTTTGTTCTTCGAAATGAGGTGCAAGAGTCAAAGACCTTAAAAACACTACCAATCTTACCAACCAGACTTGTATTCTCATCAGAGATATCAAATTATCTTAAAACTACTTAACCCCCCCCTTGCATCAATTGTCAGTGACTTTATAATAAATAATATCTTCTAAAGATGGAAATAAAGTTCCACCTGAGCCAGTCTCTTTTACCAAATACTTCTAGAACTTTAATTCCAATGTGGTCTGCAGTTTTGGAGGAGATCATTTAACCTTGGAATTTTAGGGAAAGGTGGTTCTGTGGAAAAGAAAAATGCTAATGTTTTCTATCAAATGGCATATATAAATAATAGCTTGCTAACTTTCTATTTTTCATCAAGAATGAAAGAAAATAGACATCTGGACAAAGCAATTCCTCCTTGACCGGTGTCTGTGAAGTTCCCAGTGTCCTAAATCTATTACTACACATAAACTTAATGAATTTTATAAATTACACATTTTACTGTTTATCAACAATCATTTTAACACATTCTTTAATCAATATTTTCAAGCTACTCATCCACTTCTTTCACATTTTTGCCAATAAAGTGCCCAATAATGTCCCGCAAAGTGGACAGAGATGAAGAATTTCAGTCCTTCAGTTTGTTAAACAATTTGTGTTTGTGCCAGCAGAGATAATCAGAGCAAAAAGGTGGCAATCTTGGAGAGAAAGCATGAGCTGGGTTATGGTTATTCAAACTGGTGGCCAGTGTTAATAAAAATATAACTCATATCCAGAACAATGACAGAAGAAAACCCTCCAGAATCTGCAAATTCAGGTTATTCAGGGCTACCAGCAGCAAATCCCTTTCTAATTGAACAACATCCTGAGTAGTATTGAAGTTAAGAAATAGAGAAGGGCTGAAGTCAATAAACAGGAAAGGTTCTGTGAAACCATCATCAATTTTAGTCTCCAGAACAGCTCATAACAATCAGTGATACAACACAAAGTCTTCTAAATATTATGTTTCTAGGAGTTAAGAACCTGCTAACCATAAGCTGTATTTTCCTGGCACATTCAAGCAGGGTCATGCTAATTATATGCTAATGATTCTCAGGAATACACGGGAGTTGCATTCCTTAAAGAGTTCCTTCCTATTTCTTTAAAGCACTTCATCCTAAATTAATTATGAAGTCACCAAATCCATAAGACAAACAACAAAGCTTCTACTCATGAACAACTTCTAACATTTTATCTTGCCTAGGAAGTAAAAACTGAAGTATTAAAACAGTGAAATATTAAAAATGGAAGAAATTTATTTTAAAGGAAAGGATCTCACTTGCAGTGAAACTCCAGCTGTTGGACTGTCAGCAGACAAACTACACTGCTATGAGGAGGCAGCTGAGGCAGCCAAAGGGAATCTTCAAACTAAAATACATTGTGCTAACTGTAACCCAACAAAGCTTTTAAAATAACTGGAAGCTTTTAAAATAAATGCACTATGCAGTGCGCTGTGGTCACCTAATTTCAATTATTAAAAAAACAGTTGGCTTTCTGTAATTGCTGCTACAGGCAGTGCCTTTGTAACTCCAGTGGGGAAGAGCAATTACAGAGCTGAGTCCTGAAGTCTTTTTCTGGGCAAAATTTCAACACAAGTTTTCGTAAGTAATGACTCCAAGCTTTGCTTCAGAACATCTAAATACTTTTTGTTTTCCCCTGCAAGTAGGACTCAAGATAAGGAAATTAAATATGTTAACTTTATTTTCATCTCAGTGATGACATGACATATTTACTGGCTTTTTATTATGTTACCTTTGCTTCTGTGAACTGAACCCATCAAGTTTCCATTGGCCTTTAAAAAACCCAGGAACTAAAACAGAAATGTTGATACAGCTTTGCTGTATAAACTCTCTGATAGCTACTGCAAAAAAAGGAGCAGTTATAAAATCCACTGCAGGGCCTTGTGAGTGAAGAAGATGGTTCAGATACTCCCTTAGTTCCCCTTGTGGTTCAGTGGCTGATGAGCATCATAAAAAAATGAAGTAAAATTACAAAGTAATAACAACACAAGGAGGTGGAGACTGAAAAAAACTTCTTTAACTCAGAGGAGCTGCCAAAGCAGTGCAGTGATGCAACTGAAACAGCAAATGTTTGTGAAAGAGTAGGACAATGACTTGGTTTATTAAATTTAAATTGAGAAATAGCCAGATTCTATAATTTTGGAATTAATTTATACATGTTTCTATGGCACGTTTTTCACCACAGTAACCCAGAGTTCAACTGGAAAAGCCCCATGGAAGGGACAGGTTATTTCCATACAATAAAGTATTTCCCAGTAAATCCACCCCAATACCTGCATGAACAGCACATAAAACCTCTGTCAGTCCTGTGATGTGTTAATAGTAATCAAATGTGAGGAATAAACTGAAAGGGGTCAGTGATTTGCAAAGATCACACATGTCTGAAACACTGAATGCTCAAAAATTATCCTGGAGGGTCCCTCCCAACTCAGGAGATTTTATGATTCTGTGACTCTAAACCGACTCTCAGTTTTGGTGTCAAATGCTGATAATCCTTGGTACATTTCCTTCAAAGTGATTAAATCACCAGAAACCTGCAGGTTGTCAAATTGTCCTTTGGAGACAGTTAGTTACACATTTCTCTAGTAACTGCAACTCCTTCCACCTGCTGTTGTTATAGATGAGCATGTAGAACTAACTCACTCCACAAGGCATAGAATTTATTTTCCTTTAGTTATTTTCAGTCTGAGGTATCACTGAAAACAAGGAGAAGCAATCTTGCTGTTATTAATGTAATTCAGCAACATACAGCTCAATAAGTTACAGTTGTATAGAGAGAACAAAGAAGGTTGATATATAAACAAATATACTAATATATAAATATAGAGGCTTCAACATACAGATATATCTACTATCTATATATTTATATCTATATATCTATAATTACACACATTAAAAGTGTGTGCTGTGTATATAAATATAATTAAATATAATCTACGGTCTATTAAAAAAAGCTGAATTAGGAAATAGCTTTATTTTTGGTACCTGACAAAACCACAGCACAAAATTGCACTGCAATAAGAAACAGGCCTTAAAGCTTTCCAAACAAATATTTTATAGAAGGTAACTAGAAAAACCACTGAATAAAACAGTATTCAATGTATTTGTCCATTCACTGAGAGCATTTTTAAGAAGCAGTATTTCACCAATGCCCAGTTACAAACACAAAAGGCATAAAAGCTTAGAAAACACAGACTTCTGAGTGAGCAAGAGGTTTTGATTTAATTTCTGCCAGAGAAGTGTAACCCCTTTGTAGATCACCACTTACTTTCAGGTTTTGAATCAGCTACTGCATCCTGCATCTCCTTCAGCTGGAGCTGGGCTCTCTGCAGCCTCTGCTCTGCGTGGAACAACTTTGGAGACAGAATTGGACACACATAAGCTCATCCCTTGGAAATACATATTCAAACAACTAAACCAAAAGAGCAAAAGGACCCCAAACAGAAAAAATGGCAGCTCTAAGCATCTGGTGAGGATCTGTTTCACGAGGGAATGTGCCAGACCAAATTTTCAACACTTGGCCTGGGTTTATTTGATATTCCCTAACGTTAAATGAAGAGAGGATTCCTGTTCTCCCAAGTGATACTTTATGGCAGAACTTCATTCAACAATTTTCAACCAAAATTATAAGTGGCTTGAGCATTACAACAACAACAGAAGGCAGCAAGAATCAGGATTGCAGGCACTACCTGTCCTTATCCTGCAGTCCTTGCATTGCAGTTGAGTTGTCACAGCAATCCACTGTCCATCCCAAGAGCAGATGGAAAGTTTCTTGCCAAACAACCCCCAGCTGATTTGCATTTTTATGATTTATGGAGATGTGTACTAAGAACTGGAATTAGCTGGATGTCACATTCATTTTACTTGTGATCTCATGCAGGTTCAAGCAAAGACCCAACAGCTTGAGAGCTACTAATTCCCATTGGTTCCACATGCAGACACAGATTGCAATACAGCAGATCTGGGGTTTTTTCCCCTTTTATTAGTGTTGCAGCTCAGGCTACAGAATTTGGTGAGATGGTGTAACAAAATGGCACCAGATTATATGAAAGTACCTTCTTTTGACAACATAGGTCAGGAATAAAACCCACCCTCATACTCGGAGGTGTTGACATCCAATGTGTTGACAGCTTCCAGTGCTTCTCAGGACACCACTTTTGTCAAACTCAGGGACCAAAATCCCAAGGTTGCTCCTGAATACATATTCCCCCCACCCAGGAGAAGCTGAAGTACTTGCTGTGCTGCTCAGCCCCTGAAATCTTGGTGCAGATGCACAGAGATAGAAATCAAACCAAGGAAACATTTGCTCACTCCCATAAATATGATGAGTTCCCTTTGGGTGCTCCAGCAGTAAGTCATGGAACGTTTCCTGGGAACACTCAAGGATGATGTCAGTGGCAGCTGAGGCAGCCAAGTACCTTCACTGTGCTGTTCAAAACTTGCAGGGTCAAGCCTCTTCCCTTAAAACCTACATAGATCTTTTAAATGGGATTTCATTTTCTGGGGTCGGGAGAAACTCTCTACTGTTAGTCCTGCTGTCTTTCTAAAATGCCTGATTCCCAAACAAATGTCAACAGTTCTTTATTTTAATAGGTATGTTTTCATGTCAGTACCTGACTTTTTTGTTCTTGTTTCTGTTGAGCCAGAGATTCTTCTCTCTCTTTTTCCAAGCGGAGCTGTCTTGCTATTTCAAGCATCCGTTGATGATTTTGTACTGTCTCCACCTACAGCAAGTGGATAAATAGTGCATGTTGCTGTCAGATAGTTGAGAAATACATTAAAGGGATCATATGTCTCACAAGCCCACTTAGCACTTCCTTTCCATGCACGTTACTACTCAGAAATGACAGCAAAGTACTGGACTCGAGATTCTTAAAAGCCCTGGACTGAGGCCTGGGAGATTCCCTGTAGGTCAATTAGTTACTCGACTCCTTCCTAGACATACAGTATGTTTATCTTAATCCCTGTTTGCATTCCAAAATCAGAGTTGCAAGCCAAGGATTATGACACTGAAATGGAACAGTGTTACTTCTCTTATTACCCTCTTCTTGAGACGCTCTACTCTTTTGACCAGTTGATCTTTCTCCTCTTCCATTGCACTGATGTCCTAAAAAGCAGAAAAAATACATAAATAAATATTAATTTATTTACCATGTATGTTGGATTGGACTAAATTCTCTTCTAATTAATATGAAAATCAGAATTCTTCTCTGAATATATGGAGGTGGTTGTAATTTTATTGATCTACGATCAGAACACCCAGGATTCCAATCTCTCTTACTTCCCCCACAGTTCCCACTCCCTCTATGCTAACACTCCTCATCTGCATCCCTGAGTATTAGTGTGAATATTTAAAATAAAAGCAGGTGGATTTCTCTAAAATAAAAACAAACAAACACACACAACCAAGGAAAAATCAGCACGAATTCAACATCTGATGCAGTCTGACATATGTTCTTAATGTCACCATCATTACCCACTTCCTGGCAGACCATTCTGCAAGAAGCTGCATATGAGGGATGTCTGCTGCCACTTTTTGTATTAGAACTGTGTTAAAAGAAACACTTTCTAGTGCTGAAATATGTATCTGATTATTATTTTCCTTTAATCCTATTTTACAACAGCAGGACTCCACAGATTGATAGTTATGAGAGAAAGGGAAATAAATTCTCTAAATGTACATCTCAACATTTGCTTGGCTTGTCTATATGTCCCCTGGAAAGCTGTACACAGGCTTAATTATTCTGCTGAAACAGGGCAAATATCTTTACTTAACACTTTGTCCACATGGGTTCATCATCATTGTTGACTTAAGCTCTTAATTCATTCAACACCCTCTGGAATTATTACCCTGTATCAGGAAAGCAAAAGGTTTTGTATGAGTTTGCATTCAGAGGAAATGGAGTTCTAATATTTGGAAATCATGCTGAACAGAGTCTTGGCAGCCTCATTCCCCAATCTGCTCCAGAAAGCTCCGCTCTGAGCACGAGCAAAGACTTTCTGCTCTGTTTGCCAACACAGCACAGTTTCCAAAAGGCAGCTGCAGAGCCCACCAGCTCTGGCCTCTACAACTTAAAAACCCAACAAAAACAGGGCTTCAAAAAACAACCAAAGAAAAGCTGTGCATTTTTTTTTTACCCTTCTTATCTCTGCAGTGGATAAACCAGATATTTTGAGCTGCTCGTACTCCTTATGCAGGTTTTTAAATGCTTCCATGAGTTCTTCATACTACAAAAGGAAACAGAAATTGTGCAGAATGAACTCTGTGTCTGGGGATTTTCAGATCAACACATCACTTTATTACTATGATAGTATATCATATTACTATGATAGCATTTTTTTCACTGCAAAAGCTTGTCAACTTATAAAACAGAAATTAAAAAATCACAGTGCATTATCTTGCATTTAAAGGTCCAATCAGAATTTCACAATTTCTTCAGTATTTTCATCTCTTCCCTTGTAACACAACAGTGTATTTTCAAAGCACAGAGATAAGATGTTAGCTGAGAGGGACAAATCCATATTAACAAATTATTCTCTCTTACTATAAATCTGTGTATATCACATCTATACATTTATCAGCCCAAAAAGGAGGAGCCTGACCTAACAAAACACTTGACTGAAGCCTTGGGGTTTGAATTTGCAGAGTGGCCCAAGAGCACAGCTGAGGTAACACGTGAGGAGTGGCTGTGACACGTTGCATAACTCAGGTACCTCACAGGGATTGATTGATGCAGCTCAGCACTCAGGGAGAAGGAGACAGTGTGCTACTTCCACACCAGCACAGTGCCCACCAGGAATCTTAAACTGAGAGGCAGTGTGAAAGTCTGTGTGGGTAGAGAAATAACAGGGGACAGAAAGAGTTTAGAAATATGGAGAGGAAATAAATTTAGATTCGACTCGGAGAAATGCAAGCCGAGGTATAAGGGAAGATAATCTCCACAGAAACAGCCATTCAATGAGATGGAAAAATCTAAAAAGAGAATATCAAGTCATTTTTTTTACTTCCTGGAAAGAGCAGTTGATATGAAAGTTGAACACAAAATGGCAACGGCAAAGGCCAGTTCAAACAAAGGCATCAAAGCCCTGAGCAGTGAAGCAGCAATTCCATTCTATAAAACCCTGGGGAACCAGCATCCACAGTGCTCTGCTCAGGTCTGGTTGTTGCAGTTTCAAGCACGGACTGACAAGCTGGAATGAATTAAAAAAAACAGCAATAAAATGGCTACTGAGAAGAAGATAAAACCACAGAGAAAGAGCTGGATTGAATGGTAAATAAAAGTGTGATAAGGAATGTACAAGCTGGACAAGGAGGAAAAAGTTAGGAGTGAAAACCCAGCTGGTTTCCATGATGCCACTAAGGCACTGTGGAAGTCCTTGAACAAAAATGAAATACCAGGTGGTCCCTGAGCAAGTGCTTTCACCACTTCTGCTGTCCAACAGCTTTCCTTTGTGTGTCTCTACCTCTGTCAGAAGAGGAGTTTAGGAAATCTTTTCCTTAATGGACACAAAATTTCAAGACCAATGGCAGGACTCAAACAAGGGCAGAGCACAGTTTGATGGATCATAACAAAGGGAAGGCTCTCACTTTTCACTGTGGGTACCCCCACGTGTACCTGGAATATGGGACACGCTCAAATGACCAAAGAACACCCAGGTTCCTACATGGAAAGAAAGATTCCTGGCATCTGGGAGCAACTCACTGAAGACTGGACAACTAAATTAATGCCTGAAGTTGCTAATTTTTTAAATTTTAAACTGCAGCCAATCCAATCTGTAAATCCCAACACAGTGGGAAGGTGGCAGGTATGCTGAGTATCTTGTATAAATAATTTTAAAAAGTACATTTGAGTTTGATTCTACACAGCCATAAAACCCGACCATGTTATGAAGTGTCCAAACCCTCAATATTTGAAATTTCTCTTAAAAGACACCACTGCAAGCCTGCATCTAAATGATTTAGGCTGAATTCTTTAATTCATTAGTATCTAAATATTTGCATTGTCATGTTAAACTGCAGTAAGGCATTCTATTACCCCAGCTTCTGTTTTGAATTAATCAGCAGGGTATTAGTTTAATAAGATGGTTCTATTACTGTAATCCCAAAAAGGAACACATCTTATGTAATGGAAATTATGGAGGTGGATATTTATACATATTAAGACTGTGACATACTGAAAAAAACATACAATCTGAATTGCTTTCTCTCTTTACTACTTCTGCTGAGTTATCCCAAGTTATACATCCAATATTGTTAGAGGTAACAAAAAACCAAAAAGCTTGGTCAAGCTTCAGTCAGACTGTTCAGCTTTGCTGGTGCACAGTTAACAAATCAAGTTACCTGTTACAAACACTAAAACCCACTGTGGTTTCATAAAACAAAAGCCACAGAAAACTGGATAAAAAAAATTTAAGTAAATATGTACCTCAGATAACACAGATATAAACCCATAACTTTGGTTCACTTGAAGTTTTACAATTCAAACCCACCCAGTCTGACTATCTAAAATCAACATTCAATGCTCACAAAAGAAGTGGGAACATAATAAGTAGGAATGTCAGCACAGAAAAGAGAAATCTTTTACTTATTCACAAAAAAATAAATGGTTGAAGTAAAAGCAGAATAAGGCTAATACAAATATTAGGCATAAGATACTATCAATTGACAATCATGACAACCAAATACAATCAATTGACAATTAGGAGACATTGGCTTTTGGTGACAACATTTTCTAGACTGCTTTGAAGTGGTAATTTACAGTTAAAAACATAAATGTCATAGTTCATAAGAAAAAAAGATGTTAAAAAATTAAGAAATAAAAATCTGTCTAGGGCAACATGGCTCTGGACACAATTTGGCACCCAGTACTTAACGGGCTGAAAGCCTTTTAATTCAATACTGCCTATTAATTTCCAAATTCAGGGTTATTGGAAGGAAAGTAGTCAAGACATCTATTTCTTATTATGAATCTTTGCTCATCCTCGATGCCAACATTACTCCCAGATTCTTTCATCCCTCCTCCCACCAGCACTTCAATTCATGTGAAACGTTGGCGCTCAAGAAGAACGGTACCTGTTTGTTGATGTCAGCCACAGTATCATCCTGGAGAAACTCTGCTGGCACTTCCAGTTTCACTAAGAAACGTGCCAGGTAAGCTCTTTTCTTGAGTTCATTGGTCCTCTGCAGAAGCCAGTGTAAGAGAGGATGAATGACAGGTTTGCTCCCAGTGACCAACCCCTGGCGAAAAGCACTTCTGTGTGACAATGACAGAGAAAACACCAAAAAATCTCAAACTAAGGAATGCTGGCTTGGAACAAAGAATTTGTAATGTTTTGATGCTCCTTCTCCACTTGACTAATAATTTTCTTAATGCTGTTAAAAGAGAAAATGCTCATGATGAGGCTGAGAGGATTGGGATTGTTCAGCCTGGAGGAGAGAGAAGGCTCCAGGGTGAGAAGAATCTGAGGGAGCTGACAGGAAAGATGGAGAGAGACCATTTACAAGGGCCTGGAGTGACAGGACAAAGGGGAATGGCTTTCCACTGACAGAGAGTAGGGTTAGGTGGGATGTTGGGAAGAAATCCTTTCATATGAGGGTGGGGACGCTCAGAGAAGGTTGCCAGAGAAGCTGTGGGTGCCCCATCCCTGGAAGTGTTCAAGCCAGGTTGGATGGAGCTTGGAGCAACCTGGTCTAGTGGGAGGTGTTCCTGCCCATGGCAGAGGGCTGGACTAGATGGTTTTATGGTTTTTAAGATCCCTCCCAATCCAAACCGTTCTGGGATTCTATGATGGCAGTTTGCAATTTCAAATCCCCATTCTGCTCCCTTGAGGCAGATAAAACCCCCATAAGGCACTAAAAGGATAAAGCCAGAAGGGACGACTCCTGGCTCCCTGCGGCAGTCTCGGGGAATGCCGGCAGGGTGGGCGGGGCGCGGGGCTTGGGGATCACCTGGCGCAGGTGAGTCGCTCCCGCCTCGGGCGCTGCGGGGCCGGGCCGGGCCGGGCGGGCAGTGCCCTCTGCCGGCAGCGCCCGCCACTGCACCTGCCCAGGTGTGGCACCGCACCTGGCACCACATCCCGCATCCACAGGGACACGGCAACAGCTCCGGGACCGCACCTGGGATCCCATCCCAACCTGTGAGACCACACCTGGGATTCCATCCCAACCTGTGAGACCACACCTGGGATTCCATCCCAACATGTAGGACTGCACCTGGGAACCCATCCCAACCTCCACAAGGACACGGGAACAGCTCTCACCTGAACTAAAGGTCACTACCACATGAGCAGCAAACAACGTTTTCATGGTGTTTGCAGGTAAAAGGATACTCACAGGTCTGACACATTCCCTGGAGGTTTGTATTTGAGAATTCCAAGAAGACTCAGCATTCTTTTAGCTGTTTGTTCTGGCAGCTCCTCTCTAATGTCAACAGCATGCTAAACAGTTTGTAGAAATTATTTAATTAATGACTTATAGGTAATAATAATTATTATATCATAATATTACTAAATATTGTAATTATGACATTACTTATTTTATAATAATTTTCTAATTATTATAATTATATTGTTAACTATAAATAATTATAATTATTATATACTTCTTTGTCCAAGTGGTATCAATTAACTGGCAACACTAAAAGAATTGACTTTATTACTGTATCAAATGATAGTGAGATACTCTGCACAGAACATCCCTTTTATCACCAAACTTCAGTTCTCTTCTAATTTCCTCCAACATGCGTATTCAGGTAAATTCATCCTAAATAACCATTCTCCCTGCTGACAGGAATCATCTATGCAGACACTCTGAACACATCCAAGAAGGAATTCGGGCATCCTGGCACTCCAAGGCACAGGTATCCATGCCCCAGGTGTGTGGACGTGTGTGTGCAGGGCACAGCCTGACCTTGCCCTAAGAACATGAAGGTTCTCAGTATGAACCAACATCTGTATCCTGAATTTCACAGGGAAAACATCCAGTGATCAGTCTCTGGGGACAGGGATCCAGTTCCTGCCCCAGGGAACATCTGCTGCTTTGCAAATATTTTTATACACTCAGATGTATTGACAGGAAGGATTCTTGCCAGGCACATTTATTCCCAGGAAGATCCATATAAGCTGTTTGGAAAAACCAAGCACGTTACGGGATTACACTGAGCCAGACCCAAAGAAAAGCACATTTCGGTGTCAAACCCACTGCAAGAGGTGCGAGCAGCTCTGAGCGCCCCCCTTACCTTCGGGTCAATCTCGCCCAGAACATCATTGAGCAGCTGCAGCAGCTGCACCGACTCCAGGGAGTCGAACGAGATTAAGTTGTAGTTCTTCCTGAAGGGCTCCTGATTGAGCTTCTCGACAATGAACTGCATTTGGTCACCCATGGCGGTGTCCCGGGGGGCACCCGCAGAGGACACACGGCGGGTGTGGGGGCGGTGAGCTGGGCCCCGGGGGCGGGGCGGGGGGCCCGGGCCGGGCCCGGCGATGAGGCCCCGGCGGAGCCTCCCGGCACCGCGGGGATGGTTGCCGGGATACGGCGCTGACGTCACTTCCGATGCCACGGCGGAGCGGCGGGAACCGGGACAGCGCCGGGCGGGGAAGGGGCGGGGTCTGATAATGAGAGGGCGGGGCCAGACTGTGACGGAACGGGGTTGATCTGTGGGGGGCGGGGCCGGAGTGTGTGTGGGCGTGGTCTAGCTCTGGATGGGCGTGGTTGGGTTGTGAGGGGGCGTGGTCAGGCCGTGAGGGGCGGGCCGTGTGTGTGGGAGCGTGTCCGGGGTGTGTCGGGGCGGGACCCACCGGGGCGGGACCCGGCAGGTCCTTCCGGGCTCTCCCGGCGGGTCTCGGGTTCCTTCCCGCTCCTCGCGTGTTTCGCTGCCCTCGCAGGCGCCGCAGCCCGAGGAAACCCTCCCGGTAGCCTCGCGGTGTGCCCCGGGCAGCCGTTCCCGCTCAGTCCCGTCCGGTCTCCTCCCCGCCGCGAACGTGCAGGGGCCGCGGCCGAGGTCGCTGTGGGGGCTCTGGGGCGGACACGGCACAGGGAAAGGCTCCCGTGCGGCTCCGTCACGGCACAGGTGCGAGGAACGGCAGGAACAGGTCCGAGATTCACCCTCCGCAGGATAAACTTGGCTCTGCGGCTCCTCCCGAGGGAGGTGGTTGTGGCGTGTGTAGGAGATGCACAAACAGATTGCTGCAGTTGCCCAAGTAAGGTTTCTGGCAGGCTCTGACAGCACAAAGGGGCGTCGAGCGTGGCTGGTGTGGGTGTCAGGTGAATGTTGCTTCACTCCTTTGAAATGGAAAGGTGTGCAGAGGATCCGTGTGGAATGGGAACGCCGGTCCCTCGCCAGGCTTCACCCTGGGGAAAACGGCAAATGTATGTCCTCGGGGTTGGACATCAGTTTTCAGCCTCGAAGTACCCATAAATATGTAGTGCATAAACCTGAAACAGGGACAGCAGCTCCAAAAACACCAAACAATCCAAAACAGATATATATTAGAGTGAAACTTGTTCATGAAATCTCTCAGTCTGCAAGATTTTTCTTGCAGATCCTTCAAAAGCTGTGCTTAGACCTGAAATAGGTGGATTTTGGAGCCTCTCTGCTGTTGCAATTAGGTTCTTAGATAGTCTCAGAATCCCATGCGAGTCCCCAGATGATGGATTAAAATACGCAGTGAGTCATGTTAAATTGGTGCCAATTGAAATGCACAGGTTGTAAATCACTGCAGGATTTGACTCAGTGAGGAGCATAACTGTAATACTTTGCAATTCTAAGCACTGTGACTATCTTGGATGAGCTCTTTTTTCCTTCTGAGAAACAGAAAGGACTTCATAAAATGATTTAAACAAATGTAATCCCCTTCTTCATGGGAAGGCTGAGCAGTGACACTGCATTGGTGTCCAAGCTTTTAACTGGTTAAACAATCACAAAGGGGATGGACGGGTGACTTGTGGTTGTTCATGAAAGCTGTAGGAGAGCCAGGAACATAATCCAGGTCTCTTGACTCCTGGATTTGAACTTTAAAACCAGATCATGTTTCCTTTGTTCTGTCAGTCCATATACTGACCTTTAGGAATCGTATTTACCTACAAGTTCCCAGAAGAGATCTACTTTCCCTTGTCATGCTCTCCTGGTATCAATTACAGTTTTCTCTGGTGAATATTTTGAGCGTGTAGGACACAGAGAGAGCAAATGAAAATGGTATTTCTGCTGGAGGCGCTGGGGCCAAACCTGCTCCATGTAGACTGAGTTAATGGGTCATAGGGAGTATTGCCTGTGGGTCCACCACCACTTAATCCTAGAGAAACACTGTTTCTGTAAATAGCATTATACAGCTTTTCTTCAGAGGGGAGAGATTGTGCCTGTGGTGTTGAGAATGGAGAGGGGTCTGTGCTGGGTAAAGTGGGATGATGCTGCTCTGAGATCCTCCTCTCTATTAGATTATTTCAGTCCCCACACTGAAAGGACTGTTCCCCTCTTCTCATATCTCTCTAATGTTAAAGAAGCAACAGATAAAGAAGAGGAAGGATGTACGAAAACTTTAGAAAATGCCAAGATAAGAAGTAAAAAAGATGGTGAGATGGAAACCCATGAAGTCTGATTGTTCTGACTCTGGGAAAGGAGACCTCCATGACCAGAGATCATTAAAAGTGGACTGGCTGAGCTAAAAGTGGACTGGTCAACAACCAGCTTGTTGACCTGTTGGAAAGCTCAAGTGACTGAAGGCAGGAGTAAACTCATACATTGGAGCCCAGTTTTGTGGGACTTTCCAACTTGTGGAAGGTGTGAGAGATCCCGTGTCATCCTTTAAGTTTTAGGTTGTCACAGTTCTTTCCTCCAACAGTTTTGTGCTCTTCATACGAGCAGCCCCAAGAGCCATTTTGCTCCCCCAGGCTGCCTCTCCTCTGCTTCATATTTACAGTCTGCAGTGGTGTCTGAATATTAAGAATTACTGCTTAAAAAAAAAATCAAGGCTTAGCTCAGTGCCTTGACCTCTTTATCACAAGAGAATCTTCACAGACATAAAAGAGATTATAAACTCTCAGTGCAGCCTTGAGTAAATATTACAGGAAGCAGCTGAGATATTTGTTTGATGCTTAACTTGTCTTAAGTTATGTTAGTTTGGGGATGTGGTATCTGGGTC
Organism: Corapipo altera; assembly: GCF_003945725.1. Lineage (NCBI taxonomy): Eukaryota > Metazoa > Chordata > Aves > Passeriformes > Pipridae > Corapipo > Corapipo altera. The sequence goes on from NW_020884906.1 coordinate 5,918,594, forward strand.
AGGTCTTACAGATTGAGGGCCAGTGTTCCAGCATATTTGTTCTATAATTCTGTGGTCATTTTCCACATTCTCAAGTTAGTTTGTGCAGAGAGTGATACAGGTTTTGAAGCAAAGTTTCCTAATGACATGAGAGTTATTACAACTATTCAGCCCTATAGTTCCACCTCGCTCTCTGGACAGAGTTTATGTTTTATATTGCTTGGGAAAGGCTTATGGGAGCTGCTCATTGCAGAGGCAACGTGTGGCAGAAAGAGAACAGAGCCTGCAAATGAACTACCCAGAGCTCTCCAGACCTGCCTCATTGCTCCCTCTTGCCTTTCTCCTCCTTTTACAGCCACTGCTGTGTGGAAGCTGCAGAGCAGAGCTGTGAGAGAGCTCGACCACAGAGATCAGCAAATCAGAGCGGGACGAAACCTGAGCAAATGAAAATCCTGCTCCAGGGCCAGAGAGATCACCTTATATGGGAACATCATGGGAAAGAGATGAACGCGTCCGGCCGAGCTGCTGAGGTCAGATCCCAAACAGAGGGGGGATGTTAATGTAAAAACAAGAGCATTTATGAAGAGAAGACAACACTTCTGCTTTGCTTATGCAATCTGAGCCCTCCTGTTTGTCTCTTTTATTATAAACATTGTGCTGTGTGTATGTACACATAGGTCTGGCTGTGTTATAATGAAATTCATTTCTTTGTGGTTATTTTGATACCTAAATGCATCCCAGGTCTGTTTCTGGTGCCCACTTGCAGCTGTGCTGTGGTCAGCTAGAGCCTAAGGAGGGATCACTGATGGCTCAAAAAATGAAGCCTGTTTGTGCAGAACACAACTTGTTCCTATGAGCTGAAGCATTTAAGACAATAGCAACAGCCAAAAAGCTTGTTTGGTTTTGAATGTTTTGTCATGACTACACCTGTAGGTGATCTAAAATACAGAAGGATTGGAAGAAAAATACTAGATCTGGTTTGTAGGGTATTTTGTGCCTTCATGTGAGTCTTCTGTTGCAAGAGAGAGGCCCCTGGTCCTTTTAATCTGAGTCGAATGGATTCTGACCCAAACTTGTGTCTTTCAGGCTCTGAGCCTGGGATTTACAGGTTCCACCTTGACAGCTCTGCATCTTTGCAGCCCCTGCTCCTGTGTGTACAGTGTCAGATGGTGGCTTCACACCTCGCCTTGACCCCCTGGGCCAGATGCCAATAGTTGGCTTGGAGCACAGTGTCCAGCTCTGGCTTGTCCGTGGCTCTGTGGAGTGAGAGAGGCCACAGGCAAAGGATGTGCCATGTATTGGCTCTGCTGAGAGGAGTAGTGACTTCATCACTCCTTTTTAATCCCAAGACCTGATGCAAAACCAGTCTAAGACCAAATAGGATGGTGTCCCATGCAATGGGAGATAAGAAGTTGGAGATCTCTGTGGCCATCGATGACCCCAGTCATGCTTTGCCACTGCCCTGTGCCTTGCATGGCCACTGCCACCCCTGTGAAGTGGCTGTTGTGTGCATCTGCCCAGTCCAGAAGGACATTACACCTGCTTTGCACTGGTGTGAAGTGTTGGGTAGTAGAGTCAGGCCCAGAAGGAGGTCAGTGGGCCCCTGGCTTACATCCATTTAACCTCAGTTGTCCCAGTGTTTCTTCAGACTGGCAATGTCTGATAGTACCGAGGAGAGATGGTACCATGGCAGCAAACGAGACCATTGATCTGGTGTTAGACCATCTTGGAGGATGGATGTGGTTGTGGGAACTCTGAGGTGGGAGAGTGGCATAGGATGTTATCTAACAAGGTGGGGTTGCTTGGACAGAGTTAACTAAGCGTCCTCTAAAAAACACTCGTGGTTTTGTTTCTTGCCATGCTGTCTGTTTTTGTTTCTTGTCTGAAAAATCCAAAATAACTCCACTGATTAATCTCAGATTTACACCAGTGTTTCTGAGATTAGAGCCTGCTCTGTAGAGTCCCTGTTCAAGGTCAGATGAAATGGCAAGTCACCCCTTGCAGCAGATTCCAAGAACAATAAGATGTTTTAGGAATATGCAATAATTGACTGCCTCTAAAGGGCAAATTTTCCTCTGTGCTGCCAAGCTAGGGCTGTTCTCGGTGATAAGTGTTTGCTGAACAAAGTCTGCCGAGGTTCATGAAGTTGGTTTCATTCTCCTGGGAGGGCAGCAGGCCAGGACATTGAGCACACTGATCCCAATCACACAAACAATCAAGTCTGCAGGAAATTCAAGTTGCCTTCCTAAGGTTCCATACCCACCTACTGCTGCTCAGAGCTGGGTTCCCACTGCCACTTTCCAACAACATCGTTATCCCAAAACACTGTTCTCCCAAAGGAAAAGGCTGAAAAGCTGTTATAACAGAGGATATAAATAAAGGAGCATTGAGCAGTTGCTTTGTATTTCTGTTCTGCTCTCTATCTGTTCTTCAGATCCTATTTTATCACCCTCCAGAAAAGTCTGTTGTTAACCTGACATGGTGCAAGTGCTTGTGGCTTGTTTTTCAAAGCAAACCTTTTATATCACTTTTATGTAGTGTGGAAAGTACCTTCTGAACATACAATAGTTTTTCAAAGTTGACAGTGCTTTTATGAGTTAGAGGAGCTGGATGACATTCCTGTCAGCTTGAAAACAGAGCTGTCCTTCCTCCTTAACACATTCAATTCATGAGAAAGTGAAAATGTTAGGCCAAGGTTTTTGAAGGAGAGAGACACAAAAATAGTCACTCTGAAAAGTTAACTATGTATTCTAAGCTCTTTTAAAGAAAAACAACATGGAGAGGACACCGCCACTGGTGACAGAAAATGTCAAAGTCTAGGTACACAGCCATGCAGCATGGGTGAAAGTTTTTGGATGACATCAAGCCCTGTTGCAGTTAATTGGTGCTTCACCAGTGGCATCTGAAGGGTCAGGATGTCACCTCATGTTGTCTGTATCATTTGGGATGGAAAATAGAAATTCTGTTCTTGCTACATCAATTCACTTCTTTTGGACAAAGTCAAAAGTTGCAAAAGTGAAACCAAGGCAGAGTTTGGTCCAGCTGATGCATCTTACCCAAACGTTCTTTCAACTACTCGAAAATGTCCATCTGACTTTTATCTTGCAGTGCATTTTATCCAAGAGTGATATAAAGAAGCTGATACATTATATTTTTATGGACTTATTTGTCCTTCTGGCCAGTTGTATAGTCATCACTTACAGATTCTAACAGGAGAGGATGAAGTTCAGTTCAGTTCAATTCACACCAGTAGGAAGGGAGTGGCTCACACAACCAACAGGATCTGGGATACAGCAGAATACACTGTCCCACTGCGGGCAAGTCTTTATTTAATATCAGTCCTATTCAGAATTCCAGTTTTCTGCCCACCTTTATATCCTTGTTTAATTTGCTCGCATTGTTGAATTAAACTTCTGGGCAGAAACTGTTGGTTTCTCAATCTATCACCAGGCCCAGACATGACATTTCATATAAAACTGTGAAGGAAATTACTTCACCCTTAGCCAAAACAATGACAAGCACTGTTGACCCAGGCAAAGGGCTAAGTAAGGATTGATGAGGTGTGGCAGGACCATGGTTTGGGTAGTTCTTTCTACAGCTTCCTCCTATAGAAAGCTGCAACAATCTGAAATGTCAAGCTCTCTATCTTACATTTGAGGAGGAATCCACTGACAGGTTGAAACTGTCTCTAACTGGTGAAAAACTCTAGAGTAAGAGCTTGTTTATTTACAAGAATTCAAACAGGAAGATGTCTGAATTATAATGCAACTCTTAAAAACCAGTGAGGTCAGTGGGGCCCTGTGGAATCCATGGAAAACCTCCCTAAGTGAAAGAGATATCTGCATTTTTTTGGGTCAAAGAAAGATTTACTTTGACAAAGTCATGAAATTTTAGGGTGATCCCTTTGCCTAAGCACTAATAGATCTCTAGTATGTAAACCAGCTATTTCCTTCTTAGCCATACTGTTAAACACTCGTTATAATACCGGAATAATTGACTTGTACCAACCTGTCCTGCTCTGTGAAGTCATAGTCCCCAGTTGGTATCATCATGCAGCTGCCATAGAAACACTTTTAGGTGTCTCAGGCTCATTTTGAATTCACCAGAGACATTTGGCTCATTAATTCAAATGTCAAGGAAAATGCATCGACGTAAGAGAGGCTTAATCAGGCTCTGAAATCAGAAAAGTTCCCTAACATGGGGTTTTCTCCTGCAAGGCTGAGGGAGGGCTCTGTGGTGTAGAGGTTCTTTGTGGGTTCATTTATCACACTGAGGTTCCTTCCTCCTCCCAGCGGGGCAGGCAGGCTGGCTGTGCTTTCTGCTGCAGGCTGCACCTCAGGCCCAAGAACAGTCTCTTCATCCTCTCCAGGTAGATGGTGAGAACCTCAGTGCTGACAATCTGAAACAGTGAGATAAGAAAACTCTAGGAAAAAGACTCCGTGGCAAAATGCTGCTGTGACCTAGAGAGTAGGGTGGAAGGGCCTCATAGCCATCTTTTTTTGTACCCCCATGACCCTACAATACAAATACAAAAATGTTGTATTTCTAGTCTGTAGCACCCAAAGCATCAAAAAATTTATGAAATATTTGATTTCAACTGAAATTATGGAAATTATACTCTAAGAGAGCAAGTGATAATCAATTTTAGCTCTTCTCGACTGGCTTTTAAATATGTGTGTAAGAAACTAGGTCATTTAGGACTTTTATTAATTCATTGCTTTTAAAAGATGCAAGCACATGTGCACCATATATAAAAGATACACATGTTTCTACGTATATATATCTCATCTTCTTCCTAATTTGGGGTTTTCTGCAGACACTGAGCAGTTTTTCCAGTTTCAGGTCCCCTCCAGAGCCCACAAGGCCTCCTACAGCTCCTTCTGCTGAGGTTTTTCAGCACTTTAAAGCAATTTCCATTCCCTTCTCCTGTGGACAGAGTTATGATCTGAAAAAGGTTTTGTCGAACAACAGGAAGGCTGCAATTGTTCATACAGCATCCGGGAAAGATATGCATGAGCTTCCTGAGTTAATGAAATCCTAGGGGTTTTTTATAAAGTTTCAGTGACTGCCAGTCATTCTGAAATGTCACACTGCGTGGGCTCTGCTGCGGATGCTACACTGGGAATTTTGCTTTTAATTACATCTCACAGTTGACACATTCTGTCTTGTTTCCTAACCTTCTCTAAAGTGCCAGGAGTCGGTCACTACCAGGCACCAAAAATAATGGAAGAGAGGTTTGGTTCTGATCTATAAAGTTCCTTCACAAGTTCCATTGGCAAGGTAAAAAAGAAGGAGGAATCACTAAAAAGCAAAGGTGAGTGTTTATTTTCTACCAGAACAATACATAAGACCAAGGTCAGAGCCAGGAAGCTTTGCCATGTGGTTGAGATACCGAGGTAGCAATGTTGGGCTTTGGTTACACCCATGATTGTCTTTATTGTCCAAGTTCCTTTGAAAGGTCTCTACAAGAGGCCTCCTTTTCCTTCCCCTTAGTTATGGCAGGAGCAGAACAAAGCCATTGCATGTTGGCAAGGAGGTTCCACTAGTTTGGATTGTTCACTTCTGCCTGAGGCGGGGCACAGTTGTTGGATTAGTTGGCTGAAGGACAGGTGTTCACAACACCTTTTTCAGAAGAGTTTTGGATCAGATTCCAGATGCTTCCCAGTGGATTAATGATGGACAGTTTCACATTATAGGTTCATTCATTTTTAGTTCTTTAAACATTAACTTACATTATTAATGTCTGAACTATTATACAGTGAAACTCATCAGTGACTTTCATGTCCAGGTAACATCCACAAAAGTCGTGTCTTTGGTTTGCAATTAAGTCTCATTCATTGGCCTGGTTTAGAGGACACTCATGAGAAGTCCCTCATGGAAGCTGCACATCATCCAGCTAATGTGCTGCTTGTCATCACAGACCCATGATGCAGAGGCATTGCTCAAAATACAATGATAGGAAGAATATTCCCTTCTTAGGAGCACTATCCTTTACGAGGATGACTGCTCTGAAGGTTGGGTTTCCCCCTTTGAATGGCTGTCTTGATGAAAATAAAAATACTCCTGATCAAGCCTATGGCTCATTCTTACACTCTTACCTGTGCAGCTCTGGTGTAAACAGCCACCTGTCTGTGGGGACAGCAGTGAAACTGCCAATTCATGGGGCAGAAACCAGCAACTGCCAAATGGTGTAAATTCTTACTACTATTCTATAGCAAGATTTCCATCAGAAGCCTCCTGAATTCCCATTTCAGCTCTATGTACAGACTCTGGTTAGGCTTGACCCACACAAACAAGTGCAATAAAGAGAGAACAATTTATACCTAAAACTAAGAAAACCACCCATGTCTTTCTTGCTCCCCTGAGCCACCTAACTCCCTGTATTTCAGTGTTATTCTTAGCAACATATTCCTCCCACTGACAGCTTTCCAGGTAATAGTAAAGTAGCATAACATTAACTGATGTATTTAAGTGAAAGAAGTTAGTTAATTTGATGTTTTAGGCCAGCTGTTCTGAGGAGTTCTGAAGATTTCACTGTGCTAATAAAGAACAATGTTCACTTCCCAAAATTTAATTCCACCATGTAAGTGCAAACATTCCTCAGGGCTCTCTGAAGAGTGAGTAGTAGTGCTCTGAAAAAAAAAAAAAGAAGTGTAAATTGGCATTCTTTACTCAAAAAGGTTGTGCATTCAGGCCTGTATCTGTGTGAGAGACGAATGGCAAGTTTGAATAATATTTTAGCCTTATTAATCCCTCAGGAACTAAGAGAAATAAGGAAAGCTTGGGAACAGAGCCTCCCAGAATAACTGTTTCTCTCATGCAATGGACAACAGAACTGTCTATTCAGCTATACTGGTTTCTACTGGGGTAAAATCACTATAGCACAACAGATGTGCAATTCAAATCATAAGGTGAAAGTGTTTAGTTTACACAGGTAAAAAGGTCAGCTCTGAGCATGAAGCTGTCACAGAGCTTCTATGCCACCAAGAGTAGATGTAAAATAACCTCTATCCCGAGGGCTAGGAAAAACCTCTGATCCTGGAAAGAGTTAGGAAAACTCTCAAACAAAACCTAACTGACCTGCAGGTGTCAGAGGCTGAGCTGGCCACTAAAACACGTCCCGGCCACAGACCGTGGAACCGTTCAGCACAGGAAAATGGGCACTTCATGTCTGTGCAAAGCAAGGAGAAAGCAGAACACATCCCAGTGTGTTTTTCTGAGTGACTCACTGCCTTCAGAGCATACAAATCAGATTGTGGTGAACGGGAAGCAAATGATCGCGTGATCTTGGGAACTCTGATTAAAGGCACTTGGAGTCTGCCAAACTTAGCTTGCAGTAGGATGTGCAGGAGAGAGTGGAATCATTTAAAAGCTTGCTTTCGGATGGTTTGTTGGCATCAAGATGGCAAAGCAGAGTGACAGGGACTGAACCCAAAGAGAAAGGAAGGAGGAAAATGAATTTTTCTTTAGATCTCTACAATCTGAATGAGGACCTGGAGATGGTAGCAAGCAGAGGGCTGAGCTGATGGCTTTTACACCAGATATATCCTCTTAAACACTTTCCTCTTTTAGTACTCGAACAAGCAACCAACTATAGAACACATTTTGAATAGCAATGACAGAGTGATCTATGAATATCTACCACCCTTGGAACTGACCTCCTGTCTCTTCAGCTAAGCAAACTCCCATTCAGATTATTTATCTAAATGAAGGAGAACAGGACTTAGAGATCACTCAAGTAAACCAGTCAAGAACAATAAAGCACTTTGAGTCCCCACAACATGTCTGAGACAGAAGGTATCTGGGTGTTGTTATCAGAGGTTGGATATTAATACCACTGTGTGGTTTAGTATGTCTTACAGTTTAATGTAATGATTTTTGTCTGCACTGCCAGCTTTCCATTGTCAGATTTAAAAGATCTCTTTGTTCCATGCTCTGTGACTGCTTATTGATCCGTAAGCTGGAAAGTAGGAAAGTAGGAAAGGCTCTTGTGATTCTTGTCACTCTTTACTGATCAAAGAATGCCGAAGTGTGCTCAGGAGTTCAGAGTTGGTCCTGGATAACATGATATTAAAACCTTCAGAGCATGGGCACTCTTGTGTTTGCCAACTCCCCACATGTCCTTGTTGGGGTTTTCTATCTGCTTTACCTGCAATTGAGCTTCTTTCTGCAACTTTGGATTCCAATTTGAAATGAGACAGCAAAACACTCATTGGACGTTAGTTGGATTATTAATTTGTTTAAATCTCTCTCTATGTGTTAATTTAGTTTAGATTGCCAGGTCAGATGCCAGGCAAATTCCCTTCATCAAGCTGGGCTCAGCACCTTCATTTCAGAAGGCTGAAAGGGCTGGAGGAGGAAGATCTATGCTGTGTTTGTCTTCAGTTCTCCAAGTAATTTATGCCAGCTGACAATGCTCATTTTTAATGCTGCACAGGTGATGTGTGTCCTCTGTTGATGAAGCCACATGTTACCTTGATAAAGAAACTTCTAAAAGTGAATTTGCAGCACCCTCAAGACAGTATTGTTGAGGTAAAGACAGACACTTAACCTCTGGGACCCTCCATTCAGAAGAGAGAATGGGGGGTGTCATCCCAAATCGATCTGGGTTTCTGCCACCCACCCATATTTCCAGATTAGATTCTGAGGAGCTAAAACTAGATTCCTATTGTCCACTTCAAGGTAATAAGTCCTGTGACCAGAGGCTGTACTTTCTGGAGTCAATTAAAAATTGCTGCTTTCCTGTGGTGGGTGTGTGCCCGCAGGAGTGCGTCGGTGTTCAAACAACTCGTGAGGTGTCGATTTGGTTTTGCTCGGGTGGGTGATGGCAACCCAGAAAGACAATCCTCCTCCAGATCTGCTGATCTATCATCACTATCCCTATTGTGCTGTGTCAAACTAAAAAACCTAATAGTGAGGATCTCTGTTGAAAATTCTCCTTGTGGTTGGATGAAGCAGCAAGTGCTGTTTCCTTTATGTTGGGAATTGTTGTTGCAGAGCCACCCTGTGAAATTTTGTGATGCTGGCAGCTGCTGCACCAGCCAGCCCAGCAAGAACCCTGATTATGAAGAATGTGAGCTGGGGCAACCCAGAAAGAAGGGGCCTCTTCACCAGGCTGCCAAAAGTGGTGCTGTTGTGGCAAATGCCAGCCAACACAGAAGTACCATGAACAGCTCTTGCTGAAGGAAAAAAGGGCAGCACATCACAACCTCCCGCTGGTTTCAGCAGCTGGTGCTGTCTGGTTGCACCCTGAAGAAAGCCAAGAGTTGCCTCAAAGCACAACCCTGAAGGAAGGAAGCCCAAAAGAGGAATCACTTGGAAATGTGGTGCTGAGCATTTTTCTGCCCCACCCTCCCCAGCTTTCTGCAGCCCTGGATCAAGAGGTTCTAGACAGAGGCCACAGAACAAGTTTCCTAACTCGTCACTGAAGGCCTCATGGTCTGACCAGATTAAACACACTCATTTTAGATGGTTCCAGTGACACAGACAAAGCATCTTCTGAAAAGCCTAGCTCTTCTCTTTTTATTGTTCTTTTTAGCTTGAACTCAGGAATTACATGAAGAGTTCTTTTACCCTCTTTGTGTAATATTTTTGGGCATTTCATTCACACTCATTGGAATTGTACTGTTGGACTGTTTGTTCTTACCTTCAAGCAGGCCTTGCTTCCTACACCTCCTCCTCCTGAACTTGTGAGAGTAGCTCTGTGCTATGATGTGTGAGGTCAGAGTACAGCCAAGGAGCAGCGAACTCAGGGTAGATTAATCTGTGCTCCAACACTTTTTCCATTCTCTATTTTTGTTGTATTTAGGCATGTTCTATTTTTGTAGAACCAGGGTGAAAAGGACTGTAACAGGTATGTTCTGCACTCCTTTCAACAAAGCTTTGTTCTCTCTGAGCTAACCCAGCAGTTTGCCGTTTCCATTTCCCACATGTATTTGAAGATATATTGCTGGCAGATTATGCCAGCTGTATTTATATCTTCATCAATTGTGTTAACATTCATATTGCAGCATCTTACATATCTAGAGTGGGAAAATATTACTGTAGGCATTAATGCATTTCTGTACTAGCATATGAACCAATTCTCCTTTTGAAAATAATTACACTGAATATTCACCCAAGACTGTGATTTTGATCTCTTCTCAAATTTACATCAAAGTTCTTCCTTATCCTTTCCCCGCTTTTTTTGGTCCTTTCGGTTTTGGCTTTTTATAAAAAATAAAGCATTTTACCAATATATAGCTTACCTAAAGCTCTTTAATTGTTTTGTACTCCCTGAAATTCCCACTGCTACTTTGTCAGCTCTATTCATTACTCGTTCTTATGAGGGTTATGGTGGTGTTTCTAATATAAGCACTGTGTTGGGTATCTCAGCACCAGGTGGAAGGTCCATGAATTAGGGGGCAGATCCCTGCTTTTATAGCAAAATTTAATTCTGCAAGAGGGTAAATAAAGGATTTGCTCCTTGTGGATGGGAGTGTGATGGTCTTCAGTATGCTCTGCTCTCTTTTGGAGGCAGGTGCTTGGTCCTTGCTTTGAGCTGGATGCAAGATACGAGTTGGTGTTAGGGGATCCCTACTCCTGCCAAAACTGTGTTGAGTTCTGGGCTCCTCAATTCAGGAAGGACATTGAGGTGCTGGAGGGAGTCCAAAGAAGGGCAATGGAGCTGGGGAAGGGTCTGGAGCACGAGAGTGATGAGGAGCAGCTGAGGGGGCTCAGCCTGGAGAAAAGGAGGCTCAGGGGGGACCTTCTCGCTCTCTCAAATTCCCTGACAGGAGGTTGTAGCCAGGTGGGGGTCAGATTCTTCTCCCACGTAACAAGTGACAGGACAAGAGGGACGTGGTCTTAAACTGCAGCAGGGGAGGTTTAGATTGGACATCAGGAAGAATTTCTTCACAGTAAGGGTGATTAGACACTGGAACAGACTGCCCAGTGAGGTGGTGGAGTCACCGTCCTTGGAGGTGTTTAGGGAAAGACTGGACGTGGCACTTATTGTTGACGTGGTGGTGTTGGGTCACCGGTTGGACTGGATGACCTCAGAGGTCTTTTCCAACCTAATAGATTCGGTGATTCTGTGCAAACAGCCTTGGGCAGCCGCTGGCCTCCCACAGCGAGCCCGGTGGCGGCCCCGGGGCTGCGGGAGCGCCCTGCGGGCGGCTCGGGGCGCTGTGGCACCGCGGGGCTGCCGCGGCCCGGCCCGTGAGGGCTCGGTCCCGCCTGCCCGCCCTTCCCGGCCACCGCCATGGCGTCGTGCGGGACTTTCCAGAGCTTCCTCTTCGAGTACGACACCCCCCGCATCGTGCTGATCCGCAGCCGCAAAGTGGGGCTCATCAACCGCATGGTGCAGCTCGCCATCCTCGCATACGTGATCGGGTGAGCGGGCGGGGGCAGTGCGGGGGTCCCGGAGCGGCCGCCGGGAGGGAGGACGCGCTGGGAGCCCCCAGGGCGCGGGGCTGAGGGGCGGGGGCCGCCGCCTCCCTCAGGGGCCCCGGGACCCCGGTTCTGTCAGGGGGCCGCGGGCTGAGGGGAGTCGGGAGCTCGGAGCTCACCGAAGGGTGACACGGAGGTGGTGTCACTGCTTAATGGGCAGACTTCACTGGGACTGTGGGGCTGCGGACAGGACAGGACCCCTCAGGAGCGGGACCGTCCCCAGGGGTCATTGCCGCTCACCCAGCGGGGCTGGGCATAAAAGCAAATTACACCCTGCAGACCATTCTGAAAATAAAAAATACCCCCTAAAAACCACAAAGGAGATTGCCTGTCCTGTGACCCTTTTGTAGGGAAACGCTGTGAAACTATCTGGACTGGCCCTTTCAGGTGACATATGGGAAAAGGAGAAATTCCGACCATGTGTGCTTGTTTATAGTGCTTATCAGTTGTTTCTTGCAGGTGGGTCTTTCTGTGGCAGAAGGGCTACCAGGAAACAGACTCCGTGGTCAGTTCTGTAACCACGAAGGTGAAAGGAGTGACCCTGACAAACACATCCACCTTGGGAGCCAGGATCTGGGATGTAGCCGACTATGTCATCCCTCCTCAGGTATCAGTCGCTTTCCCATGGAGAGGGAGGGTTTTCTAGCAATCAGCTACTGCTTTGCTAAAGTCCACTGAGGGCAGAGCAGCTTCAGCTCCAGCATGGCCTTGATATGAGAGAATAAAGCAGCTTTGCTTTGTTACAGATCATGCTGAGCACCTGCACCATGAGCCCTGGGGAAGTTTGTTTCGAGAAAAGTGTATCTATGTGTGTGCTTGTGTAGAATCACAGAAGGGTTTGGGTTGGAAGAGACCCTAAAGAAAATTTAGTTCCAACCCCCTGCCATAGGCAGGGACACCTTCCACTATCCCGGGTTGCTTCAAGCCCTGTCCAGCCTGGCCCTGAATACTTCCAGGGATGGGGCAGCCACAGCTTCTCTGGGCAGCCTGTGCCAGGGCCTCACCAGCCTCACAGGGAAGAATTTCTTTGAAATCTCTTCCCTTTTAGTTTAAAACTGTTCCCCGTTGTCCTGGCACTACCTGCCCATGTAAAAAGTCCCTCTCCCTCCTTTTTATAAGCCCCCTTTAAGTACTGGAAGGGGCTCTAAGGTCTCCCTGGAGCCTTATCTTCTCCAGGCTGAACAACCCCAATTCTCTCAGTCTATCTCCATAGCAGAGTTACTCCAGCCCATGGAGCATCTTCATGGCCTCTTCTGGACTCACTCCAACAGGTCCAGCTCTGGTGGCCCCAGAGGTGGAATCAGCAGTGCAGGTGGGGTCTCACAAGAGAGAAGTAGAAGAGCAGAATCTTCCCCTCGACCTGCTGGTCACCCTGCTTGGGATGAGCCCAGAATAGGGTTGGATTTCTGGGCTGTGAGTGTGCATAGTGGGTCATGTTGAGCTTCTTGTCCACCAACACCCCCAAGGCCGCCTCCTCAGGGCTGGTCTTGATCCGTTCCCCACCCAGCCTGTATTTGTGCTTGGGGTTGCCCTGACCCTCATCCAATACCTTGCACTTGGCCTTGTTGAACTTCATGAGGTTCACACAGGCCAAGCTCTCCAGCCTGTCCAGGTCCCTCTGAATGCCATCCCTTCCCTCCAGTGTGTGACTGCACCACACAGCTCGGTGTTTTCAGCAAACTTGCTGGCCGTGCATCGATCCCACTGTCCACGTTGCCCACAAAGCTGTTAAACAGTGCCGGTCCCCACAGAGGATGAAGAACTTGGCAGGCTTCAGGAAGAAGTTGCAACAATAACCACATGTCCTCTGTCTTACTGCTCTAAAGCAAACGGACCCAAATTAGCTTGTTGGCAGACACACCAGGAATAGCCTGCAAGTCACTTGATCCGGAACTGAACAGGAAGCTCTGCTGTAGTTACTGATTGACTGTGTCTGTGGCAATCTGCACTCTGTGGGCCATGTGTGGTGGCCTTTGGGATGGGCAGCCACAGCCAAGCTGCTCATTGTGGGTCCCTCTGTCTGCATGACATGTGATGCAGAAAAAAAGACAGATTTAGCCAGATTTTGGCTGAGTGTTCATATTTGCATATCAGTGGAGCAGAAGCAAACAACAGATCTGGAATCATACAGACCTGAAAGTAGTGAAAGTAAAGTAACAAAAATGGTGCTCCCTGAAGAAACAAACCAGGACTGGTCAAATTTCTATTTGATATAGTGCAAAAAGAAAGAGAGCTGGAGCTCTATTTCTGCTCCTGCCTTGCAGCTCCCCTGAGGAGCTGTGTGATCTCTGTTTTCATAATGGGAATGAAGAAATTTGGTCTGAGTGGGAGGACAGAAAGAGTTTCTAGTCCCACAGTCCTTCCTCTGGCTAAACACAGCAACATCAAGCAATTCATATGAGAATCTGCTCCTTTATTGCTGCGCCAGCACTGTCCAAAGCAGGTCCCCTCTGTGGAGCCACCTGGGCTCTGTCAGCAAAGGTATTTGGTGTGGTGCCTTGGATGCTCTTTGCAGTCTGTCTCTCTTAGGTTGCCTTCTTGTTTTGCTTGTTCAGGGTGAGAACACTGTGTTTGTCATGACCAACGTGATACTGACGCTGAACCAGAGCCAAGGCCGCTGCCCAGAGGTAGGTGCAGGATCTGCTTTGATCCTGCCTGGTGTGGGTGGAAGTGTGGGGGAGAGGGTTCACAGAGCTTAGTGAAATTATTGTTCCTCTCCAGCTGCCAGATGATAAAACGGAGTGCCAGGTGAAGAACAACAGCTGTTTTCCAGGATATGTCAGCACCCACAGCAATGGTAAGAAACCTGCTGCAATGGTCTTTCAGTCTGTGTTGTGATACCTTTGTGCTGTGCCTTCCCTGCTGTGAAGGAAGTTGCATTGCTTCCTTCACAGGAACAGTCTGCTTGTTCTCCTTAGCTCACACATAGGAGAACTGAAAGGGAAGCTCAAATTTTTCTGCTTGGGGAGAGCAGATGGACTGTGTTGGGTTGATTCTGGGTAGATGTGGGCTTTGTGGGTTAGCAAACAGTGTGAGGGCTTTTTCAAGGCCTTGAGTCCCTGAAGCAGTATTTCACATAGATGAGGATTTGGCTCAGGAAAAAGACCTGATGCTCCTTTCTCTGAAATTTCACTACAAAGTGCACTGGAAGATAATGGGGGTCTTGGTAGTGGCACTTTGCCCTGAGAAAATAGTTTTCACCATATAGAGGAGGAGATATCATGGGACAAAAACTGCCTCTGGTTTTGATTAGTAGTACCTCCATGCACATGTCTTTCCAGGCATCCAGACTGGGGAGTGTGTTTCATACAACAGCAGCATTAAGACCTGTGAAGTCCTTGCATGGTGCCCTGTGGAGGATGACAGTCACATACCCAAGTGAGTGCTCTGTCTCCCTGCTCCGTGGTGGCCCTCCTGGGATGAGGCTGGTGGTATGCAGCTGATGCTTCTCCCTTGAGGTGCTGTTGGGAAAAACTGAAGAGATGAGCAGCAAGGACACTGTTTGTGAAAGTATGTTGTACTTATTTACCCTTCCTCTTGTTTTATAGGCCAGCATTCCTACAAGCAGCTGAGAACTTCACCCTTCTGGTGAAGAACAACATTTGGTACCGCAAGTTCAACTTCAGCAAGTAAATAGTGGGGGGAGCATTGTCCTGTCTGATCTCATGGACTGTAAAGGGGAGCTGGATGGCTGGAAGAAGATGCAACAGCTCTTCCTTCTCTGTTCCCCTGTAGGCGAAACATCCTCCCCACTATCAACTCCACCTACCTCAAGAACTGCATCTATGATGCCCACACAGACCCCTTCTGCCCCATCTTTCGTTTAGGGCAAATAGTTGAAGCTGCAGGGCAGGACTTCCAGGAAATGGCTGTGGAGGTATTTGACAGACCCTTCTCTTGGGCTTCAGTTCTGTAAAAGAGGAGTGGTAGATGGCTCTGCCTTGTGGCATGAGCCACAGAACACAGAGTAGCTGCAGGATGGAGAGCTGCTCTGGCCAGGGGGACTGGAGTCAATTCTACTACAAATAATTGGCCTTGGCTGGTTTGGGTGGCGTTATGTGCAAGACCCTTCTGTAGCAGGGGGAAAGAGTGTTTAACTGGGACTGGGACAAGAGCCAGTAAATCAGAGTCTTGGTCAGCAGAGAGCCTTCTAGCAGACACCTTCTCCTCTCCTCCACTTGGCAGGGTGGAGTCATGGCACTGCAGATCAACTGGGACTGCAACCTTGACAGAGCTGCTTCCCACTGTGTGCCAAAATACTCCTTCCAGCGCCTCGACAACAAGGACACTGCCCACACCGTCTCACCTGGCTACAACTTCAGGTAACGTGGCTGTGAGGGCACCTGTGGCTCAGTCTGCCACTGGCAGTTGTGGGTACTTTTGGGATTTCTGTTGTGCTTAGAGAGCACCAGAAGAAAACTTGGAGAGTTCTGCTGGTGCTGTAAGACAGAGTGGGTGGGATCCTCACTGTGTGCAAACCACAGCAGAGGGGGGAGGTCAGTGAAGCTCCACTGATTGCATCAGAGTGTCTCGAGTCATGTTTCCATCAGCTTTTGGGTGGCTGTTTGGGCCATGGCATGGCAGTGGGAGAACTGACTGTTTCAGGGTATGTTGATAGGGCAGAATTTGAGCGGGCTGAGAGGTGGAGGTGGGAGACCAGAGCATCTCCTTCACTGTGCTTGAGGCAAAACTAACCTCTAAAAGTGTCTCTCTCAGTGGAAGATCATATTTAATGGCATATACCACCACATAAACATTCTGGCCATTACAGTCCAGCACCTCCAGTAAAACACCAGTGCAGAGCCAGGCAGCTGGTTTCATCCAGACTCAGACTGTAATAGTACAGATTGGCCACCTTGCCAAAGTCCTTGCAGGATTCCTGCTTGTGAGGAAACACAGCGTGTTGTTTCTAGAATCATAAAATCTCACTTAGCACAGGGGATGGTGGACCTTGGATGAATTCAGTGAGGAGCTGCTGTCATGCAGACAGCAGAAGGTGTGTTTGGGAGGTGCCAGGCCTGCAGGTGTTGGGGTCTCAGGCGAGACTGGCTGGAGGATATTGCAGCCGGATCTGAAGTGCTCTTGCTAATTCCAGACTTTGGTGCAGCCCCTTACCAATCCTTCCTCTTCTCTTCCACCCTCTTCTCTGCTTCCTCATGGCTTAGTCAACCACGTGGCAGAGTAAGTCTGACCTCACTTATTTGTTCTCATCTCTTTTCTCAGTCATTGCCTGCGGGCCACCCTGTGTGGACACGGAACAGCCTTTGTGTGGCAGGCGAGCTGCGCTGCTGCTCCTGGCCCTGCCCTCTCGTGGCTGTCTGGTCCCTTGCAGCTGCCTGCTCCCCTCTCTCGTGTAGCTGAATTTCTTTCCATTTGTCCTGCTCCCCTACTACAGCCAACTTTCTCCCTCTCCTATGCTTTGCAAGTTCCCTGATTTGGCTTGTGATAACTGTCTTCTTAAATTCACCTGTTTGGGGCTTTTCTCCTACAAGTGCTTGCCTGCATGAAATCACCATTTGGGGTTTGTGCCTGGAAGTACTAATGTTCAGCCCATCCTCTTGGGATGTGGAACACACCTGGATGTTGCATGATCACATAAGCATCCTCAGAATTTCCAGCTAAGCTCTGACCTATCTTTTCTCCAGGTTTGCAAAATACTACAAGAACAGTGATGGCACTGAATCACGGACGCTTGTCAAAGCTTTTGGCATCCGCTTTCATATCGTAGTGTTTGGAAAGGTAGGGTGACAGATCCTGGAGGTGTTGTAATGAGGACTTTCAGAGATGCTGAAAAATATATTCAGCCTTGTAACTGTCTTCTAGGCAGGAAAATTTGATGTAATTCCTACCATGATTAACATCGGCTCTGGCTTAGCGCTGTTTGGCGTGGTAAGTGACACTGTCTGCACTCGGACTCAGTTCTGGATTAGTGCCTCAGTTCTGAGGATCATTGTCCTAAACTCTTTCAATCTCCACTAGGCAACAGTGCTGTGTGACATTGTTGTTCTGTACTGCATGAAGAAGAGGTACTACTATCGGGAAAAGAAATACAAATATGTGGAGGATTATGAACTGGTAAGCATCAGTGGAGGCAGGGGAAAGGCAGAGTTGCTTTCTCCTCTGACTCTGGAGAGATTCTGAAACAGGATGTAAAAAGTCCACATCAAATAAGGATTTTGAACCACAGTTTTTAGGAAACTTTCTCTTTGTCAGAGAAGCTAATTTTTACCTCAAGGCTGTTGCAGGGAGGAGCACTAGAAACAAATATTGTCATGTTTCCTGGGCAACACTCTTGGAGAGAAAAATACATGTTTAACTTGTCATGCTCCTCCTGCACCTCCTTTTTGGGTTGCAGTCATTGGCAGTTGCCTTCTGATAGCTGTGGGGAATAGCTCTGTTCTCATCAAATCCTTTAGTCTTGGCTTTTGGGGTTCCTGTGGCTGTGAACAAACCCACTCAGTGGGTTGGTATTTTCCAAGACCAGCCACAGCTATGGCTCCCTCCAGGGTCCAAATGCTCTGCTTGGTTAATAGAAGGATTTAGGGAGGTGCTTTACTGGTGCTGAGGGTGGAACTCAGCCCTACAGCCCTGTGCTTGGGGGCAAGTGTTGCTGCTGAGGGTGGATTTCTGAATCCTTGTGGCACTGGAAAAGTGAAGTCTGAGTAACAGTAGCTTGCCTGTGTAGGGGGTTTCATATGAGAGGAAGAGGGAGAAAGAAGAGTTTTCTGGCAGAGAGCTGTAATCTCTGATCCTTGCAGGGAGTCGGTGAGACATACGGAACCAACTCCTGAGCTCCTGCTCCTGCAGCACCAACTGCTGCTCTGAACTGCTGCTGTGAACATTACTTGTCCCTGTTGGGAGACCACCCCCTCTTCACTGGAAGGAAGTGGGGAACCAAACTGAGAAAGGGACCATCTTTGCTACTCTTCACTACTTTTCCTGGCTGGAGCCAGCCCCCAGGGAGAAGAACTGGGTCTGCTCCCTGCCTGCTGTTCTTTCCAGATTAATTGCACTAAGCACAGAGGGAGAATTGTGCTTCATGACGTCCAGGCCTCTGCTCTGGCCATGCCTGGGACAGGGACATTGTCATTTTGACTGTCCTTCTATCCCTGAGCTCCCTGTGCAGAGCTCTCAGGATAACAGGCATGGATTCTTCCTTACAGTGAACATGGCCCCTGCCAGGTGTTGCCTAACCTTGGGAAAGCAGCTCCTTGCTGTTGTCAAGTCATTTTTCCTTGTCCTGAAGGATTGTGAAGCTTAGCTGAGCCTGCACCTACTATTTTACTGTATCTCCAAGCCCCAGTGGCCACAGACGAAGATAAAGCAGTGTCTGGCTCCACTGTGCTGTGATAAATGGCTCACTGATAACAGAATATTTTTTTTTCTGTTTTGTCTAATTTTTATGGTACTACTTTAAATTTTACTTCAATAAAATATTACCCTCTCTCAGCCCTCTTAGAGTCCTGCAGGCTGGGTTTTACTTGTTCATTTCTCCCCAGACACCATCTGTCAGTGGAGAGCTATCAAAGCCAGGGCTCTGGGGGCTTTGTCTCTTGATTCTCCCAGCAGAAGTGCTGCTGCAACTACAGCTTCTGCTCCACCTTGGTTTTCCTGACACCTTCTCTGTGGCTGTTGCATTAAAACCCTCTCCAAGGGAAAAGACTTGTAAGTTAGAGGCCTGGGTTTTAGGGACCTTATCCACACGCTGGTACAAATTATTTGGAAGAACAGATCTGTCTTCCCTGGCACACCTCCCAAGCTTTTTGCCACCACACCAACCATGTGTCTGGGCTGCTGCATTTAATGGGTTTACACAATTTGATTAAAGTGTATTTTTGGGGCTTTTATGTTCACATGGCCTTGAGCATCTCTAGTGACCACAACTGACTCACAAACCTCTTCCCTTTCTCTGAGCCTTTTCCAGTGTTACAGAGCCCTGAGATCTATTCCATACCTCCAGCATCCTGGCTGGGGCTTTGCTGCCTTTTTCCAGCAGCACAGTGTGTATACCACAGCATTACCATCTTGTTTTATTCTTTATGTGCCTGCTCCTGCTGAGCACTAAGTTGTGTCCCAACTCAAACAGTGCCTTTCCAAGAGTCAGTGCTCCACTCTGTGCCTGTGAATGCTCCATTTGGATTATGCAGTGGCTTGAGCCACTGTGGACTTATCCTAGATCCCCAAGATGCCCAGTAGTGGTAGAGCACCAGACTTCAGTAACATAGGAAGGTGCTTTCAGATTCCTCTTCCAACAACCAAACTCTCACAGCTTGATAAAGACCAGTCAAACAGGATAATGGTTCCACTTGATCAATTAACTCTGGGTTTGATTGCATGTCATTTATTTCAGTATTGTACAGTGAAGCTTGAACAGCTGTGTGGAAAAACACTTAGTTGTTGGTTTGTTTTTTCTTTCTTCTTACATAATATAATTTAAAAGTGGTAAATACACAGTATTTAAACTTGATACACCTGATAAAGTTAAATGCATAATAAAGGGGTAGGAATGAAACACAAGCCTTGGTCATTAAACAAACAGTATAAAAATCAGCAATATTTCAGGACCTTAGAAAAGAAACAGATCAATTGCCTGATAGGTAAGAGGGGACCACCATGAAAAACTACCCAGACAAGAGGCCTGGTTTCCCCTTAGCACTTTCCTGTGTGCTTTCAGAGCCAAAAAGGCTTAGTACCCAGCAATAAGCTCCCAGTCAGCACTGGGCTTGCTTGAAAGGAAGGGAATTGGGGAAATCAAGCTACAGCCCAGTTCCAAGGCACAAGCAAAATGTTCACTATAAGAAGAAAGCCAGCGTTACTACTAAGGAACAGCAGCTGGGGAACTGAGCAGGTTTATATACACAGGACAGCTTCTCTACAGGTCATGCATTTAGAGGGATCCTCCTCACATGGCCAAGGCTTTGTGCTTTCAATAGAGCTGACCAACAAGAAAAATCTACATCGCATTTCCTTCAGAAATGTGCCTTTGGCTGCAGCCCTGGGGGAGCTGGCACTGAGGGACACTCGGTTTGGGGAAGTGCTGAGCTTTACATCCTTCAGAACCGAGCCCATGCTGGCCCTAAGACACTGATCTGTGGGAATATCTGAGGCCCCTGTGGGGAGGGGGCATTGAGGAGCTGGTACAGCTCAGTCTGTTGAGAAGCTGTGGTTGCACCAGGCAAACCTGTGTGGTCAATGTAAACTGTCTCAGGAGGCACCCAGCAGATCACAATCAGAGATGGGCAGCACAGAGATCTCTACAACACACCTCTAGCAAACACACCACACATTGCTATGCACTAACTACAAAGACTCAAATCCCCTAGGTTTTTAATTTTTTTTTGGCAGATCAAGTCCATTTGCAGGGTTAGAGAACCAGGCTGCCCACTCACACGCATTTCCACAATGAAAAGTCCTGTTTAGGAAAGGGGGAGCAGGCAGCTGGAGCAGGGCTGGCCCCCAGGTTACCTGTTTGGTTTTCCCATAGCTGAAGCTGCAGGGCTTTGGCATAGCCTTGGACTAAAATGGGAGGAAAACAGTGCGTGTCTTATGGCTCCAAACTCCATAGTATTGCTCCTAAACCACAAACTGTCTTCACTGGCTCTGGAGACAGGCCAGCAGCACAATGTTTCCATAATAAATTGCAATTTAGGGGGAACATCACTTCAGGTGATCAAAAGGTGTAAGGGACAGTTTGTGTAGGCACCTGCACCCTTGCTAACACCGTCCTGGCTTTAACAAACACCCGTCCTAACCAGGAATTACCAGGCCAGGTCTGACTGCAGTGGGGCCAAGGACCTCAGAGCACTGCTGCTTGTGCTGCCCAGGATCAAGGAAGACAAGGGGACAGTCACTTCCTAAAGGCAGGGCATCCATGGCCAGGGTTAGCAGGCCATTAATCACAATACTTGGGTGTCTCCTAGTGCCTTCTTCCTGAGGGCAAAGAACTAAGCCTTAGCAGTCCCTTAGAAGCTTGGGAGACTCGAATCCTCCCCCTCTGTCAGGCACACCATCACTTTAAATGCCTCATTCAAGGTCACACAGCCACATCAGACTGAGAAGAGATCAGACTTTTCCCCCCTTCCCAGTCCCACACTCCATCCACTAAACAACTGTACTTACCGTGACCCCTTTCCTCAGGCAAACCTTGACTCCTCTCCAGGAGGAGTCTGTCGTTCTCCAGCTTTGTCCAAGCACAGAGAACTTGGGGAAGTGTGTCTGGACACCAGAGTCTCTCCCACCACATGATAGGTTATTATTTTTTTACAAGCACCACAAATAATCAGAGTAATCTGACTGAAGGTGAAAGAGCTCTTCATAAGAAACAATCTATGAATTAGGTACACACTTAATTTACTAACAAGCCTCTGATCCACAGGCATTCACAAATTACTGGTAACGAGCTGGCAAAAATACATAGCATTGGCCCCAGAATCCAGATTAAGAGTTGGGAAAACAAAAGTTTCTTTGAAAATTACTAGCTAATCTGAATATTTCATTAAGATTCTAAGCAAGCCCTAAGTCTATACTTAAAAAACAGCATAAGTTGTATTATTTTTAGTTGTAGTAAACCATGTAATGTACATGGAAGTGAAGGATTTTACCCTGAATTTTATATTTAATAATATATCTACCTAGATCAAGTAAAATATTTAGAAACAAACTGTTAGTGCTTCCTCTATTGTTCAAAACATTTAGCTAAACACCACCTTTCACTCATATTTCTGCAGCAAAAATAGTTCAAACTGAACTTAAGCCCTTAAATACCTTTTCCTTTCATATACTGAATACCTAACTTACCAAGTCCTGGTCACACCAAGGCCTTTGGAAAGGTGTTAATTACCTGTGGAGGTAATTAACCTCACTTTCTGAACGTCCTGAAGATGCTGCTTAATACAACTTGGCTCACAAAGGTAGGCATTCTGTAAAAAGCTGAAAGGGTGGGTTTTTGCTTTGTTCCCATGCAGTTAAAAAGGTGTCAATTAAAAACAAACCAGAAGGACAAGGAATAGATGCAACAACATTCCCAGTAGGTCGTGAACTCTCAAAGTGCACACGTGTGGTTTTACTGCTGTGGATCCACTTGGCAAAAGCTTCACCCTTCTGAGTGTGCCCACGATGGGCACACAGACCTCTGGGACGCTGGCCTTAGTCCCTGGAAATTACTTGGCATTAAAACCAGCTAAAAGCAGTTCCAAACATGCATTTTTGTTGGACTGCTTTGGGTTGTTCATTTTTTTTGCGCAAAGCTCTGTCGCTGCTCAGCACGACCAGCTCACCTCTGTGGCACCAGCCAGCGCCTCTCCCACAAGAAGTCAGCGGTCCAAGTGGTCAGAGATGCTCCATGTTGATGGCAAACAGTCGAATGTCTGATAACATGCTGCTATGTGAGCTCTACATCCAGCATTATACTGAGATAGCGCCGTGTCATGCTGTGTTTGGCGTGGGCTCTGTCAACCTTGCTCAGCCCCAGCTGCACACTTTGTGACGTGCCCTGGATTGAGTTGCTCAACAGAACCATAAAGTCGATGTTCATGAAAGAAGTTCCTCCTCTCCCACGTTGGGCAAGTCGTTGCATTTCAGATTATCTTCACTGCCTTGTTTCCTGTTTTCAAAGGAAATAAAAGGGCTGCTGGGTGGCTCAGAGAAAGGCAAAGCAGGCAGTGAGACACCAGTGTGTGCCCCTTCCCTGCCGTGGGACCTTTGGGACCCTGAGCACGTGTCATCTCCCCCCAGCTCCCACATAACAGGCTGGAAGTGCAATAAAAAGATGCTTTTCATCCCATCAGAAGAGCAAGATATTCCATGCCAAAAAAATCCCATAAAGCAGTTACTGATCAGACAGAGGGGGTGTGAATGTCCCAGTCATGGCCCCCATGAAAGATTCAAAGCCCATCTATTCAGTTTCTCCTCCAGAGCAGTGAGATAAGCTAAAAATGTCTTTTTGGGACGGTGACACTTACGGCAGCAGGTTCCCAGGGGAAGACAACGACCGCTCCTCCCTCTTGCTCCCCTCAAATGGGTTCCCAAAGGATCGCTTCCGGATCATCGTCTTAACCAAGATCTGCAAAACCAGAACGGAGTTCATCAGGGATGCTTTCCTTCATTCAAGAGCAACAGGAACATCCAACCCTCATGACCAAGTAGTTATTAGAACTAGGGAAAACAAGTAAAAATTGTCTTTTTAAAAAACTCCCAACAAACCAAAACCAGAAGGAAGTATGTTTGCAAGTCTCCAGCTGCTTAATACAGGGGCTGTATCCTCATCTGACACCCATGCAGATGAAGCCACACTAGGTGTGAGAGGCTAGAAGAGAACAAATCCAAGTCTGGGAAGATTCTTTCCCCCCAGAAGAAGGTATTACCGATTACTGCAAATTCCCAGTTGCCCATGGTTACCTGGCAGAAAAATTCATTGGAAAGGGAGAGGGGAAGGAAGGAACCAGCGCAATTTTGCCTTAACATTCAGCAAAACCAAACTGAAAAGCTGACCATTTGTCTAGCTCTGGCTGCAAAACACAAAGTTACCCAGCATCAGAGACTGCTGGGAACACAGAAGTGTCAGGGCATCCCAGGCATCCCCCAATTTGTTTTGCTGGTGGGAGCAGACAACAAGGTGAGCAGCACTGGATGCTGCCTCAGCAGATTCATCCTGCTCTGGGGACCCCTGGCTTCATTTGATGTTGCTTCTTGTCCCTCTGCTTTCTTCCTTTGTTCATCACTGCAGCTTGAGAGCCCTTCTGTGTCCAAAGGGGAAGGCATTTTATGGGAGAGTTGAAGCCACATGAGTGAATCTCGTACTGGAGTGTTAATGCTTGCACTTGGCTGCACAAAGATCAGGCCCCAGAGGGTAATTTTGAAGAACAAATGCAAATGTGAGAATACCAGATCTGCCTGGAGGCAGTGCGATATTTAAGAGGCAAGAGCCTCATTAAATCTCACTTGCCTTGAGCTGTGCTAAAACCACCTGGATTTCAATAGGGCCAGGAGCACCGAGCCCACTGAACAAGTCACCTCTGAACAGGAAAAAGGGGGGAAATCCCTCATCAGTGGTGATCTCATTAGAGCAACATCTGCTTTTTCAGCCTGAGCAGCACAAGGCACATTTGCATATTAACAGTGGTAAACGAGACTTCTGCAGGGTACTGAAGAGGAAGGAGCTCCAGACATGGGGCCAGATGTGGGCACAGCAATGAGATGGAAAAAGGGCTTCAAAGGGAGACCTGTACTTCAAAATATCACAGCCTGGGTGTCTACAGGCAGATAACACTGTGCCAGGGAACTGTGAATGGTCGCTCGCTGTTTCTCCTCACGAGGGCTGGCGGCACCCAAAGACATCATTAGGTTCAAAACCCACAAGAATTTCACTTTCCACACAGGGCAGGGTTACACTGTCTTTCTCACCACCACAGGGGGTTGCAAAGAATAAAAATATGAGCTTGAAAAGAGATGAGATGAAGTCACCAAGAATAGCTCTAGGCGGGGGCTGGCGCATGTTGTGGCCCAGATAAAATCTCCATCCTGGGGAGCTCTCACAGCCCCTATGGCTGGACAGGCAGGACAAGGCAGGAGCTCCTCATGCCTGGCCAAAACACCTGCTCCTGGCTGCAGGCAGGTTCTGGACCAGATGCTTTTTTGCCCTGAGCAAATACAGTGATATTTGGACAGCCAGCTCAAGCGTGGAGACTGGCAACACACTGATAGTGCCCTTTGGGACTGCTCTGGAATATTCCCCCACATATGGTACAGCCACCTCCAGCAAAATGCTGAGACCCTGAAGACCCTGAGATGGTGAAGTGCCTTGTAGCACTTCTTTCCGAGACAGGGAAGGTCTTTACTCTAATCCTGCCCAATGCTTTTGCCCCTCAGCAGCAACCTCCAGCTGCTCAGGACCACCCTGGCAGGCAGCGTGGACCCTGGTGTGCATCCACAGACCATCAACCCCTTCATACTCACCACGGTAGCCAGGCTGGGGATGTGCTTGACTGAATTCTCCACCTCCTCTTCCGTCACCTCGACAAGGGTGCAGTTCTCATCCTCCGTGGGCAGCAGCTCCGCTCCGTTCTTGGTGACCCAAGGGTGCAACTTCAATTAATAACACAGCCTGTCAGGAATGATTTCCTCTTTTTCATAACTCAAACAGCATAAGCCTGGCAAACGCATCTCCTTGCCCAAGCTATGGCCCCTACGTGCTCCTGAAACACCAGGGAGCAGGGGAGAGATGTGCCATCTCCCTGGTGAGCCAGCTCACCCCGGCACCGCCAGGAACAGCTCAGTCTGTGGTGTGGCTCATACGGAGCCAGCACTGGCCCCATCTACACAACCAAGACATAACCTTGGTGACCTGCAGCCCTGGGCATCTCAGTGAGTTTTAGGAAGAAAGACCTATTTTCAGTCTCATCTTATGGATGAGACAGCACCAAGAGACAGGAATTACTTATTCCAGACGAGCAGCAGTGATGGGGAGACCCACCGAGCCCTAGTCTTGGATCTGGATTAATCCACGACGGAAGGCAGAACCCCTCTTTGTCCTTGCCCACACACCTGGTGACTTGGACGGCTGCAGGAGGAGCACAAAATGGTTCAGCAATTCCCCCGCAATCCTTTCCCCCTACCTGAGTCTCCTCCATCCTCTCAGCTTCTCGCCCCTTCCGGGCTCCCGCAGGGGCGAAGGACCAGAAATCTCCTGCGAAAGGCTGTTGCACAGTACTTTCCTGGTAGCAGAGGAAATACTGTACTCAGGGGATTTCCTTTTGCCTGTGGCTTCTCTAGGCACCAAAGGTCCCAAAGCTGAGCAGGTCCCGGAGCAGGGGAAGGTGCTGGGACTTACCTGCCCGGGGGCCCTGGGCACAGGGGGAGGACCTAGCCTGGCGCGATCAAACTGACTCCCGAAAAAAGCCGAGCAAGGAGAACCCAACAGAAGTGAAGCCACAGCCACCACTAGGGGGTAGGGTCAGTACCTTGATTTCTGGGACCGAAATCCGAGATTCAGGATTTTTATCCAACATCCGTGTAATCAAATCCTTCAGGAAGTCCGTAACTTCTGGCCTGTGGAAAGAAGGGAGAGATGAGATGGGGAAGGGGATGGATGCTGCCTCTGCTCTTCACCTCAGTGCCACTGTGGGCCTTTCTGGGCAGATTGGGGCTGAACTCCTGCCCTGGCAGGGATGCAGCTCCAGGTCCTTGTGCATCCAGGTGCCAAGCAGTCCCTCCTCCTCATATCCCCCAGGGAAGTAAAACATCTCCTTTTGAGGCAATCTGAAAAATGATCCCACATGTACAGGGCTGGGAGAGCCCAATACCAGCTCCAGCCAGGCTAAAACCCAACAGGCAGTAACTGCAGAGGTTAATCCATTCCCCCAAACACCTCTGCAACTTCAATTGCTCCTTCTTCGGCAACTGCAAACCAGGAGTTGTTGCCTTCATGTTTAATGCAAAGGACATTTCCAGGTTCAAGGCCAACAGAAGGGCTCAGAGCCTGACTTTTGCAAAACCACAGCAGAGCAGGACCAGCCCTACTCAGGCACTGCCTGAGTTGTAAAGTAAGGATTGATGGGTTGTTTTTATTTTTGAGTACTTACTGGTCTGGGAACTCCAACGTTTGGGTCTTGATTTTATTGTGTAAGCTCAGGATCCTTTCATCCATAAAAGGGCACTATCAAAGAAAAACAGAAATGAGGAAAGCAATGACCTCTGTTAAGAGGCAGCAGTGGGGCAGCCAGAGGGGCATCAGGATCTCACAGGGTTTGAAGGAGAGCAGGAATCCAGTTATAGGGAAATTCCAAAAGATTTCCTATTGTATCAATGTCTACTTTTAAATGCAGTGAAAATAACATTTGACCAAAAACTACCAATTACTACAAGAGCTTTCCTAAAAAATCTGCCCAGGCACAGAATTTTTTCACTTGGAGAAAAAGAGAACACAGCCCTTTTGGCTGCATCCATCCTGGGGACAGGTAGAGGTTCCTTATTTCCGTCCACATATCCCCATCTCCACTTGGCTCAAACAGGGATGTGGGGTGCCCATCCCACCATGTACCTGGAACATGGGAGGCACTCACCAAACCCCCCAGAACACCAACAGCACTGAAAAATCCATGTCATTACCTGCCCAAACACGAAGCAGTACAGCGTGATCCCCATGGCCCAGACATCCAAAGCCTGCAGAGCGAAGAAAGCCCAGTTAGATCTACAAGAGACAGTGTGTGTGAGGAAGACTAGTCCAAAACCCCTCAAATTGCTGTTAAATACCTTTCCAGAGAAAATTTTCCTGGTTTCTGAGAGCGTCTCTGGGGCCATGAAGGCAGGGGTGCCTACTGTGTTGGTTAAGAGGGCATCAGCTCCCTTGAACTCGTTGCTCACTCCAAAGTCAGCGATCTTGACGTGCCCATCTTCCCCCACGAGGAGGTTGGAAGGTTTAATATCCCGATGGATTATCTTCTGATAGTGCACTGCAGCCAAAGGGAAAACAAGTGATGCAGCAGCAGCACAACAGCACCGCACACCAGCCGAAAGTCCAAATCCCATCCTTTTTGCAGAGACACTTACAGTATTCAATGCCCTTGATCAGATCCTGGAAGTAGAACCGAGCCTGGTCCTCGCTGAGAGGTTTCAGGGTTGGGATTTCCATCACGGGGCTGCAAAGGAAACAGAGAATGGGATTCATTCTCCATCTGGATGTGCCAAAACAGGTCCTGGAGGCTTTGCCACAGTCTGGTGACAGCACACAACACCAAACACAGGCACATACAGGATGTACACAGCTGTAACTACCTTGGGGAGACACAACCCAAACCTGTCGGAGCCCCACCATGAACCTCCCTATCACCTCTGCACCCCATACCCACCTCAGGTGGCTGAGCTGTGCCACCCACAAACCTGTCTCATGTTCATGCATTAGTAGGTTTAAATCTGGAATTCAGTACTCACCCCTGCTTCACCAGTTCAAACACTGCAACGCAAGAGAGAAGGTGATTACGGATTGCTTACAGGGTAGAGCTCCTCCGAGCACAGTCTCAGCACAAAAGCAATTATTTTAATGACAAAAATTCTAAAAATAATGTGTTATTTTTAAAAAGGAGATGCCGTCTTATGCAAGGCACGTGGCATTTGGGTTGCTCCCATTTTCAGTTAAGGGGATGCTGCCAACTGCCTTCTCAGTGCTGCAGCCTCAGCATCGTGAAGTGCCCTCCATGGCACACTAAAACCCTCAGTTTGCCACCAAAAAGTCCCAGCCCATGCCCTGAGCAAACCTCTGCACTTGGCCATGAAGGCATGACACACTCCTCCAGTAGTACAGGCTGAACATAAATGATGAAATAGAAATAACGCCTCCAAAAGTGTATATTTGCATCAAGCAAACCACTGTGGTGTGCCAGACAGGGTGGGAAGGGGCTCATTTGTGCTGTGGATAATTAACTTGTGCCTTGTTCTCGAAACCAAACAAATAAAACTACTTTCTATCAGCCTGGTTTCAAAGCTGACAATAATCAATGCTGGTGCCTTTCATGGCAAAGCATGTCCTGACATTGAATTAAAACCAATAAAGTGCTATAAAGCACTCCTATCTCCCTTCACAACCCAGACTGCATCCCCTTTGCTCCTCTAGAACATCCAGGCTATACTCACGGAGAAGGACAGACCCAACCCCACATGCAGCCACCCCAAAAGACAGCAGGAACCTTTTCCCCCATCCCTCTGACCCCCCGGGGGCAGTGAGCAGTTACCCATGTACAGGTGGTCCTCACTGGGGTCATCCAGGACCTGCCCAAAGAAGTAGAAAGGCAATTAAACAGCACCAAAAAAACCCCTTGCAAAATAAACATTGTGATATTTTATTTAGCAACCATCTCAATTCTGCACCATCTGCACCATCAGCACGGTCTGCTCATCTCCGAGCTTCTACCCACAAGGGTGGGGAAAAAAAAAGGAGGACAGAGATGTAGCTGTACTTCAAGGAAGCAAATATTTAAAACACACAGGAAGCATCATCTGACTCATGAGCCAAATAAACTCCAGCCTGCACATCCTTAATTCTTGATTTTCTGGACCATTTCATACAGGCAGTGGGCGGAGGGCAAGGCAGCTGCACTGTTAAACCCACAGAAACATCAGTTCTTTCCCAAAACCCATCTGAGCACTTGTTTCCTCCAAGGAAGCAACATTTTTCTGCATTTCCCTTCTGGACAGGGAAGAAAAAAAATCATCTTTTGGGAGATGAGAATAAAAAACCTTTTAAACCAAGGAAAAGACAAGTCTCCCAAAGGCAGGGCTTCCCATGACCATCTCCCCTCTGCGGTAGCTTCCCTCCACCCCCTCAGGATGAATTTTGGGAAGGGGTTGGTCAGCACTTACCTCCACCAGCTTCACCACGTTGGGGTGGTCCAGCTTCTTGAGGATGGCAATCTCCTGGTAGACCTGCTCGATGGGCCCTCTGGGCTGCAGGCAGCCCTCAGAGGCAGCTTTGGCCCCACGGGGCGGTGGGCGGCCTGTGGGAAAAGGCAAAAATGGGGTGTCCAGTCAGGATCAATCCCCTGGGGACCTCAAATCATCCTCCACCCTAAAGGTTTTGTGCCACTTACGGGGGAAGCCTGCCTGCCTCATCAGCTTCTTTTTGGAGAGAACCTTCATTGCCTGCAAGAGGGGAACAAATGTGGAATTTGGGGCAAATCAAGGACAAAATGGGGCTGGTGGGATGGGGCTGGCACAGGGGGTCAGCTGGAAGGGAATCCATCCCAATCCCATCTGCCCTGCTCCAGGGCCATGCACTACTCACATAGTAGGTGTTATCATCCTCATTGTAGGCCAGCTTCACCACCCCATAGGAGCCCTGGAGAGAAGCACAGCCATGGGGCACCAGTTAGGGACAATTCGAAAGAACCCACATCACCAAACCGGGCTCTGGACTCCTCCACAAACCCACCCCCACTGGGATCACAGAGCAATGCTGGGAGGAGTGGGGTGTACAGTCTGACATCACACCAACAGCAAAGAAAAGCTTCAAATGCCCCATTTCTTGTGAGGGAGGGGGCAGGAAAATTAATAATAATTTTAAAAATATACAATTCAATCCACACCACTCAGAACCGACCGGGGCAACAAAGAGCTGCTGTGGTGAGTGGCTGAACTCATTGGCTGGAAAATGAAAGTGAGCCCAATACCCTCCCACCCCAAATTCCCCTATCGCACCCCAAAAGCATCCAATATTCACCTTTCCAATCTCATCCTTCAGCTTGTACTGGTTGAGCTGCACACAGTCCTGTGGGAAGAGAGGGGGGGTTAGACATGAGCCACAAAAACACTCAGGTTCGCTCTCCTCCTTTTAAATCTCCAGCAAAACTTTCTCTGCAAACTCACCCCTTGTCCTGCTCTGCCTGGGCACCCACGTGGGGCTGGGCAGCTTTGATTCATGAGCCACACACGTTGGTGTGTTTATATATGTTTAATTGCTAATGTTAATGATACTGACCACTCACGTGGAACGAGAGCGCGCGATGGGCTGGGAGAGCCCGGGGGTTTAATGCTGGCGACTTGGCGCTGAGTAATTTTATTTCTTCTGGACAGAGCAGCTGCTTGCTGCCTGTTTTCTGTCAGGCTGGGGGCAGGCAGGGCTGTTTTCTCTTTAGATCTCAGTGGATCTCTCTGGTTTTTTATTTTTAAGGAGGAGAGAAAGAGAAGCACGGTAAGCTCCTGGCTTCCCCAAAACGCAGCCGTGAGAGCTGGTGGCATCAGCAAAAGGCACAAAACAGTGAGTTGGAGGTCTCAACTTCCTAAGGGATGTCCCCATGGCCCAGGATGGACTGGGATGTCCCACTGCCTCCTGCCACACATATGCAGACAAAAAAACAAACGGAAGCAACACTGTGGTGGGGAAATCCAGGAGGGCAGGGGCAGGACAACCACGGGAGCAGCATTTACCCCCTCACCTGCAGTCCCGTGATGGACACGCGGTTGGACTCCACCGTGGGCCGCCGTGGCAGCCGCGGGGAGGAGTGTGGGGACGTCACGGGGGAGTAGGGCAGGGATGGGTAGATGAAGCGTTCGCTGGCGCCGTCGCCGTTGCCGGGCGAGCGCGCCGGCTGCGGCCGCTCCTGCAGGGACAGCTTTCGGCCAGAGAGGTGCAGCTTCCGGCCATCCCCGAAGCCCTCGCTGCCGGGCACGTCCATCTCCTCCTCGCTCGTGCTCGCCGTGGCGTCGTACTCAGTCACCACGATGAGCGAGGCCATGCCGGCGCGGCGGGGGCTCAGCGCCGGGGGGTCCCGCAGCGCCGCGGGGGCTCGGCCACAGCCTCCGGCACGGCAGAGGGGCCACGGGGCGGGCGAGATCCCGGGGACACGAGGCGGTGTGGGGTGGGCGACGGCCTCATCCTGGCCATGCTGCCACGGGGAGGTGTCCCTGCAAACACAGGGTGGGTCAGCCAGGCTTCCCTGGAAAGCAGGATTTCCTCCCACCAGTCATTGCTCTACAGATTGATTTATTCAGTCCGTGGAGAATGGTAAAGCCAGGGGCAGTGGCACACGATGGCACTGGGGATGTGTGCCCACCCTGCCAAGGAGCAGACCCCAGGCTGGAGACAGCCTCAGCCCCAAGGCTGCTGCCACTGCTCCTTCCACTCTTTTTATTTAAACACTTCCAGGAAATAACAATTCCATCATCTCCACTACAGAAATACCCCAAGGTGTTATTTTACAGCTTGCGCTACAGTGGCATAAATATTGTTGAGTTCCCTACTTTAGTGCTTGGAGCAGGCACATCTCTGCCAAACATCCCCCAAAGGAAGCTGTTCAGGGGCACAGGGACCCACTTACCAACCATGGGGTGCAGGATCACACCCCCCCAGCTCACGCCCTCTTCCCACAGCTTGTCATTGCCAGTGATTTCTCTTCCTCGCCCCAGGTTCCCTTGTGGCCTTCTGCGCAAAACTTAGGTCCCTGGACCTTGAGATAAATGAGAAAACTGTTAGCAACAAAGAATTAAAAAAATCAAATAATGAAATAATAATTTTAAAAGGGGGAAAAATGGTCTTAATTGACACGTGCTGCAGCAGCCAGGGCAGTTCGATGGGTGATTGGCTGTAAACCATCACTCTTCCCTGCTGCAACACTGATGCTGTTTTTAATTTCTAGGTTAACAAGTTGCTGCAGAAAGAAGAGAAAAAAAATATCCTGAAACAACCAGCCCTGAAGCAGGAACAGGGTCTGAGGCGTTTTTCTGCCTGGTTCCCACACCTCGACGAGGCGGCCGGTTAAAATTAGCTCCACTCATCTCCATTGAAGTTTCCGTGATGCACCCGCACCACAACCACTGTGAATCAGCCCAGCAGAAATTATGGGTCAAGTACAGAAATCAAATCGTCTCCCCCGTCCTCGAGGCTTCACAATGGCCTAATTGCTGTTTTCAACACCAATCTATAAACCGGAGCCTTTTTGCCCAAGTGGGATCAGCCTGGAGCTAAAGCCAACCCGGCACTGCTTGGCTGCTTTGAGGCATGGAGAAGCACAGGGATGGGGAGGCTATAAATAAGCCAATAAACAGCAACAAGGACAAACTATTTCAGAAACGCCGCATTTGGTGGGGCTGAATCCGCTCCTGGACGGGGTTTTGCTGGATGAGAGAGCTGGGAGCCACCAGCCAAGCCAAATTCCCCCTCGGCGCTCCTGGCAGCCCACGGCAGAGTGTTTTAATGCACTCCCAAATGGATTAAAACAAACAGGCAGGCCCCCCCATTCATCCTGAATCCACAGGGATGCATCTCGAGGCCAGTTGCCATTTGCCTGGCTTGCTGTGGGCACCTCTCCAGCGGGCACATATAAATAGCTGCCCCTGAAGCCGGAGCCGATCCCGAATGCTGTGCCCTGTACCCTCACCGGGCACCGCGGCCGCACCAAAAAAGGCAGCTCATCAGGGCAGCCCCGGGATGAAGCCATCCCAGGAACATCACTGGCAGCAGCACCGGTCCCCAGCAGTGGCACAGCACTGCTAGGCATCCCACTGCTAGGATGCCCCCCGAGCATCCAAATTTCCAAGGATTCCTGCTAAACTTTGCCAGGCTAGAGCAAAACTGAGTTATGAAGTCTTGTCACACTTAAGAGCTGAGCGTGTCCTGGCCGGCGGGAGTTAATTGGCTTGACCAGGATAAACATATCAAGTCTGATTAATTCAAGCAGGCTTCCCCAGGCTCTGTAAACAGGCTAAAAGTCGTCCAAGCCCCATCATAACATTGGCTGGAGTGGAAAATCTGAGGGGTTTTCCCTTTGCATGTGTGCAGAGGGTCAGAGGACAGGGTTTTGCAGACACTGTCCTGTGAGATGACACCTTCCCCAGAAGAAACCCAAAAGTGGGGTCACACTGTTGAACACAGCCCTGTTATCCTTAATAAGCACATCAGGAGGCTGAGGAGGAGGAGGTGGAGGAAAACAACCGTATCCCCAGCCAGAGGGAAAAGTGAAGTAGCTGGGATGGGGGGGGAATAAACCCAAAGAGGGGAAATACAGCCTGGAGGCTCTGGCTTCACCAACCCATCCGGGTCCTTGCCTGGGGAAAAGCAACACATTCTGGTATGAACTCCAGCAGATCCTTATGTAAAAGGGAGCAGCACATGCCCACAAAATCCTCAGGAAATATAACAGCCTGGTGTATAGGAATGATTTATCGGCACAGCTCTTGGCTGCAATCCATATATAACCCATAGCGGCTGCAGCAGGATTATCGAAGCAATCAGTCTCGCATCTAATTCAGCAAGGAGAGGGATATTAAAATGAAAAGAGGTCTGTGAAGCCCTGGCAGCAGCTCTGCCTCTTGCTCAGTGCCCACATGGCTTAAGCGGAAATGAATGGGAGTGAAATCGGCCCCCACGAGAGTGAAGTGATTCCACAGCCCCCTCGGGCCGCCCCAGCTCTGCTGTGAGCGCCTGGTCTCTGCCTGGATCCTGCCTGCTTCCTGCTGGGATGCAGCCACCCCCGGATGGGAACACGCCGACCGATTTTTGGGGAGTGCAGAGGATGACACCTTGCAGCCAGCACAAGATTTAAATGGGAGCATATGGATGCCTCAGCCTGCCCTTCCCTCCCTGGAGCTGCTTCTCTACCCACATGCAGGGCAGGTGAAGTGCCATGCACTCACTTCCCCCCTCCACGTGCTTCCCTGTGGCAAGGCCAGACACAGTGTCAGGATCAGACCCTCCCAAGGCAGGTCAGCAGTGACACCTCCATCCATCCTTCCTTGGGAGTCAGCTCCCACACTGCAAAACAAGCTGCTCACAAAACTGAATTCAAACCACCTAAACCAGGGCAGATTTTACTCACAGAGGATCCTCCCCTGCTGCCACTGAAGGTCTGTGGTTAAAAGCCAACTGGGGCCAGCCTGGGGCAGTTATTGGTCTCCCTGGGCTGAGTCCAGTGGCTATTTTGCTTTCCCTGGTCACGGTCAGCGGTGGAAGTGCCCGTGCCAGGAGTGGCGTCATCTGCAGCAATGGGGGCATCGATCACAGTTTCCCTTCCTACGGGTGAGTGCAGACCTTGCCAGAAATATATTAGTCACTGTAGTATACAAAGACCATATGCATCCCCACCTGACTTTTAATGGGAAAAAAAATCTCTCAGCTGCTTCCCTAGAAGTCAGAGGACACCCAAAATTATGAGATACTGGAAACAGGCACCAGGCCCCATCTACACTCAGCCCCTGTGCCGAAGCAGAGAAGCTTTTCATCATCCATGGGGCGAACAGAAGAGCCTCTTGTGCTGCCTGGCCCATCCAACACCAGGGAAAGAACTGGGGAAAAAATGCAAAGCCAGGCTGGGAGCACTGTAGTGGGGTGAAACCCAGAGGCAGGTTTCAATAGGAGTCACAAAAACATCTTTACCAAGATTTTTTATAATCTTGAGGATTAAGCAATATATAATGAGTATCCCAAGACAAGAGTGTAAGCTCCAGACATTGCATTTGAGCACGGGCTGGGACAAGCTCAGGCCACCACCATCAGCTTGTCCAGCATTGTCAAACGGCTCCTGGCTTTCCTGGGAACATCAGCTCCAGCCTGCAATGGCCACAAGAGAGGAAAGGAGAGCAGCTCTGCACTTTCTGAATGCCACTTAAAAGACATTAGGGCCGAGCTGAAAGCAAAGCCTCCTCCAAATTACCTCCCTGGAACAGGGTTGATCCATCAGACACCCCTTGTGGCACACTCAGGTATGGGCTTCTGGGATTTGTTGGCTATTTTTCCCAAAAAAAGTGCTGATAGAAAGGGGCCAGGAGAAGGACAGGGCTCCTTCTCCCAGGAGAAGGGCTATCTCTCCAGTTGGGGCCATGAAGGGAACTCCAGTGCCCACAGCTACCACACACGCTCTCCCCAGCACGGTCCCCCTGGCCCCGACGACCACCTAGTCCTGTCCCCAGGGCTGGTTTCTGCCCCTGTAGCATTTCACAGCCGCACAAACAGCCCGCAGTTCCATCACAGCAGCTTCCTGTGGTCATCTCGCTTCTGCTTTTGGTCTTTACCGTCACCTCCACGCTCCTGATGCTCCGTGCCGTGCACGTGGCCACAGGGCTGCATCCCACCTCCTATCCACACTCGGTCACTCGCAGCAACCCAACCTGTGGCTGTTCCTAACGAGACCTGTCCCTTGTACGCAGTTGCTCCACCAGCTACATCTTCTGGCCTTTCATTTGCCCCTTGACCTTAAAAATTCCCCCCTTTTCCCAACCCCACGGCCTATCTTTCCCTGGCACCCCTGGTCCCAGCGCTCAGCCCCCCGCGGGCAGGAGCCCCATGGGGTCTGTGGGACACCCCGCCCTGTCCCATCCCCGCTCCCGGGATGCCGCCGGGTCCCGCGGCGCGTGTCGGGGCCGGCGGGAGCGGGATGTGTGCGGGGCCCGGGCGGCCACGGCGCAGCTCGTGGGAGCGGGATGGGGAAACGACAGCCCCGAGTGCCCGCACAGGCCGGCCCCGAACCCGCGGGGAGCCCCGTCCGGAGGCGATGCCGCTCGCCGCCCGCAGCCCCAGCTCCACCCCGGCTCCATCCCCGGCTCCATCCCGGCTCCGTCCCCGGCTCCGTCCCCGGCTCCATCCCGGCCCCCGCCCGCACGGTCCCTCCGGGCGCGGCTTTGTCTCCGCGGCCGCGGGCGCGTCCCCCGCGCGGGCCCGCCCGGCCTCCCCGCCCGCTCCCGCAGCACCGACCTGGCGGGACGCGCCGCTCCGCCGGGGAGCGGCCCCGCGACCCCCGCAGACCCCGCAGCCCTGGGCCGGAGCGCGGCCGCCCGGCGCCGCCTTCGCTTTCGGTTCCGCTCCGGCGGCGGCAGCGAGGGAGGGAAGGAGGGAGGGAAGGAGGGAGGGAGCGATGGAAGGAGGGAGGGAGGGGAGGGAGGCCCCGCTCCGCCCCGGGGAAGGGCAGGTTTCCCCCCCCGGGGCAGCTGCATCCTGTCCGCCCACCCCCACGCAAGCCGCTCTTGGGGTGGGTTTTGTTCTTTCGTTTACGCATAATTATTATTTTCCGGTTTTATCCCCCCTCGGGCCGCTCTGCCCCGCCTCGCCTCCCCGCGGGATGCAGCGCGGAGCTCCCGCGGTCCCGCTCCCGCTGCGGGCTCCCCTGTCCTGCCTCGGGGGTACAGGAACCCCGCTATCCCTCACCGCCCCTTCCCTCTCCGCCTCTTGCGCGTTTCCAGAGGCTGGGTGCGAACTGGGTTACCTGTGCCAGCTCTCCTGGACCTTCGCTGAGCGGTTTCCCAAATCATCACCTGAAGGGGAGCTTTGGAAACCAGTTGTTTGGGAATGTCACAGCTGCCACTGCCAGGCCATTGCCCCCACCAAACGCAGCCCCCATACGGGTTGCAGCTCTGCAGTGGTGGGACAGAACCCTTTATAATACCCCAGCTTGCACCAGCCCTGGGGAAACAGCCCTTACTTTGTCCATGCAAATTACTTGGCTTTTCTTCTGGAGCACGTTCCCATCCAGCACCATTCCTGTGCAGAGCTCACCTGTGGTTTTCAGATGGACTCTGCTTTTCATGAAGCAACAGCTTCAGCCTCGAGTAGATGTGAAAGCCACAGCTGGACAAACCCTCTTCCTCTTTTTGCTCTGAGACCTGTTTGTGGGCACCACTTTGATACTGTAGAGCTCCCGGAGTAGAGCCAGGTTCCCATGCCAGCTTCGTTGATAAATGCTGCTATTTTGACCAGCATCTTGAAAGCCACTCCAGAAATCAAGCTTATGCACTTGCTGTAACATAGTAGGTGCTCCAAACATTTTAAGGACTGAACCCCTTGACAGTGATTAAACATAGCCGAGAAGGGACAAGCCACCAACACCAGCATTCCCACAAAGCTGGGTTCCTCTTTGTTGTTGGGAAGAGTCACTGTTTAAAAATCAAGGCCCTGATGATCTGCCAACAGCCACAATGCAGCACTAATTAGCAGGATGTGTAAACTAACACTGAACTACCCTTGTCTCAACCACTTCTCTTTTCTTCCTTACCTGGCAGGGCTCCAGCAGACCCAGGTTTAGGTCTGGTCTTGCTTTCTCTTGCTGACAATGCCACAGTTAAATCTATTGCTTTCAGGCAGGGGATCTCCAGGTGTTAAATGATGTTCAGCTTTTATACAGTCACAGGGTGACTGGCACACCCCTCCCCAAGGTTCACCTACAAGAGGTTTACACTCACAAAAGTGCGACCCCATCTGCCCTGAAATCCCACAATACAGGCAACAGGAAATTTTCTTCCAAAGTGAGCATCTAATTGCTATAAGACAACGTCAGCACACTGGATATTCAGTTACAGAATCATGGAATGGTTTGGGTTAGAAGGGACCTTAAAGACTATCTTGTTCCAACATGTCCACTGCCATGGGCAGGGACACCTTCTACTATCCCAGGTTGCTCCAAGCTCCTGTCCCACCTGGCCTTGGACACTTCCAGGGATGAGACAGCCACAGCTTCTCTGGGCAACCTGTGCCAGGGCCTACCACCCTCATAGGGAAGAATTTCTTCCCAATATCCCATCTAACCCTGCCCTCTGGCAGTGGGAAGCCATTCCCCCTTGTCCTGTCACTTCATGGCATTGTAAGTCTCTCTCCAGTTTCTTGTGGGGCCCTTCACCCATAAAAGCAGAGCAGGTGAATGATACACAGCACTGAGGGGAGAACACACAAAATAAACACATTTCAGCAGAGCTGCAGCTTTTTTTTCTCTGCACAAGGACACGTGTAACCACAGCGCCGGGACTTTGCACCGTTACACCTCTGACTGAACCCTTCTGGCAGCTCCATCTGTTTCTACAGCGTGAACAGCGACTGCAGACAGGTTAAAAGCAAGGACATGTTTTAAATCAGACTCCCCATTCCACACCACTTAAAAGGAGCATAAAGGAGTTTTGCTTCCACCTCTCACTATGTTTTGTGCCCCAGTCTTCATAAAGCCAGCACGGATTCTGGAAATGTCACTACTAAAAACAAACACTGTTTTTATCATGACTGTGCTACCCCCCTCAGCATGCTTATAACACAGTCAAGAGGGTCTTTTTTCCCCATTCAATTCTTAATTTCAAATAGAGAATAAAAAGGAAATGGGTTGAAAGCAACACTTTCCCTTGTCACTACAAACAAAACACAGGTTTGTTCAATGCCAGACCATGATTTATTGGCAGTTATTCCGAAACACGGATGATTGAATATAATAAAGATGTTTGTAAAAAAAAAACCCCAAACCCAGAAAAACAAACAAGTCTCATCTTGAAATGCATCACTTGAAGGAATTGATTAAGGGGACACCGTGTGCTGGCAGTTCCTGGTGCAACTGCCGGAACAACATGGCACATTTGTTCCTTTCCTGGGTCCTGCCGAGGGTGTGGAACAGCCGGGCCTGGAAGTAGAGAACGTCTCTGAGCTGCTCTTTGCAGTCCACCTTGGCAAAGTAAGTCTTGGCTTCATTCAGATTCAAGATGGCAGATTCTAAAGCTGTGGGCAAAAGGGGGACAGTCGTATTTAAGACAATATCACAATAACAACTCCAAGCAATACAGCTCATTTCTAAGGAGCCCAATTATAAATTCCTCAGCTTTTCAAAACCATTGGTGTCTTAGCAACATGGTCTTCTAGCTGGTTTCTGTTATTCAGCCTTTGCTGCAAAATATGGTGTGAAAGTGTGCAGATAAACAAGGTTCCAGCATAAACAACTGGTGAATACCTAATTCCAACTTAATTTTGTATCTGATAACCAGGTAACACACTTTTTTAATGGTAATGGTGTAGCAGGACACCAGTATCAACACTGGCTTGCGCTTCTGAGCACAGTTTCAGTGATGAAAATTACTCTTCACACTACCTTCAATCTTCTTTTGTGGAGAGTAGGAAGCTGCAGAAGCCACCTGACATTTGGCCACCAAGAACATGGCACAGCCTTTGTCCAGAACAGCTCCATGGGCCAAGATGGGTTCTATTGCCATGTGCAGGATATTCAGGGCTTGTTCAGGAATGCCAAGGATCAGCTGGAAGAGAAATACTTGCTAGTGTCATACTGGTAGAAGCTTCTTCAGGGAAGTCATATGTGTTTCTAATAATACAATGCACTACAGACAAGGGTGTAGGACAATTATTATTCTTTTTGTCAACTTTTTCCCCCACAATCCTCTTTCAGATTAAACTTGTCAGCAGAAATGAGCTGCTGTATGAAATGATTGGGAATGGCTTCTCCACTGAGTCAGTGCTGACAGCCACATCTCTCAGAATAAAAAACATATAACTCAACTCATTGCCAGCATTATTTTTAATACACGAGGCAACCCAAACTCCTTGAAAGCCAGAATACAAGCATAAAAAATAACCAAAGAAACTAAGGCAGGACAAATTTATGCTGCTTAATTATATGCAATAACTATACCTTTCAGTGATACACACGAAACTCAACTTTTATTAACTTCCTCGAAAGCTTTTACGTTCCAAGTACACTTCTTGAGAATCAATCATTTAATTCCAAGAGGGCTGCATTCTTAAATCTCACAGGAGTAAAAACGGCATCCAGAACCCTGGAATAAATGTTGCCCTACAGCCCTGTGAAAACACAAATCAGACCTACCTGGGAGAAAGCCAAGTTGAGCACAGTTTCAGAAGCCAAGTACTGCAGGCTGTACTCCCGAGCCAGGGCGAGGGCCTGCAGCAGCACAGGCAGGGCTATGGTGTGACACGAAGATCTCCAGTACAGCTCTGCTATTGACAGCAGCACCCTGACAAAACAGAGGGAAGGAATTACAAACATTGCTGAAAACTTGTCTCCCAAGGAATTTTTCCATCCGTAACAGTATTGGTTTTATTAGTAATTACATTACTGCACATACTATAAACTTAAATTACACCCCTAAGAGGAAATGCCACTGAGATACAAGAGATTAAACAACACTGTAACTACCCTGAAGGTTTGCACTAAGGCACAACCACACACGTTTCTATTTCCTATTTATTTTAGATCCTTTTTCCATAAATCTTTGTGGAACTTGAAGTTTACCACCTTTTAGTTTACATATTAAATATATGTAGGTTTCAATGCCACAATATTTTGAGGATTCCTCCATAGCATGATTAATAACTGAAATGATTCTGTAATCTCAAAATCACAGCAGGTAATCTGAAGAGTAGTGAAGTCTGAACACAGACAAATTGAAATGGCTGATTCTAATCACTGCAAAGTGGCTTTAATACTCTGAAAATGAAACATTCTTACCTAATCACCATCTCGGTGTTCTTGGTTTTCTGGCAGTGGATCAACAATTTCTGCAGAAGTTTGTGTGCCTCTGACATTTGATTTTGGGCTTTCAATACAATGGCTTTTCTGCCGTGGTAGAAAGAAAACATCGCTCTATTTTTGTATTTTAGATACAATTCTGCTCTTCAGGACATGGTAAAACAGGTCTCTATTTTGTGACCTCTGTTTCTTGTAACTGCAGACTGGCACCTTGACAAAGTGTACGCCTGGTACACACACAGGCAGGAGCAAAAACAGATCTCTCTGGTGCCAACTGGACAACTCCCAGACAGAAAGGATCAAACTCATAAAACTGCTTTAGATAGAAACCAGGGATTGCCAAAAACAAAGGCCAAAAAGGCAGCATAAATGGGAGGCCATGCAAGCTAGAAAGCACAAGTCATTATCTGTGAGAAAAACAGGTATGAGGTAAAGCAGCTAAAATTGGCTTGAGGTAACAAGGATATGGAGCAACAGGAAAACACAAGAATAGGGAAGTCAGGGCCAACTGCACAGCAGCAGGGGATGGTACAAACACCCTGAACCAGACACTGAGCAGAATATTTAAAGATCAGGGAATTCATGATCAGTCCAATTCCAGAAGGACAAGCATCAGGTCCCACAGCTTGAATACTGATCTCCCGGCTGACTGGCACTGGCTGCTTTTACGTGTTTTGCCTCATTGAAAATCAAGAAGGAATTGCTTTAAACAGTAAGTTGGTTTTCATACTCACCAAATAAGTTTTAACTCTATTTTTAACATGTCATTCTCATTTAGAAACAAGAACCCATTAAGGTGAGAGAAAAAAAAAATCACATTGTTCTATTTTGTGAAAACCAGGGCACAGAGGGAGATGCTCAAGGCCTGAGCTCCTTCCCCAGCTATTTGACATAAAAATCTGCTATGTGCTCAGGTTTGAGTACAGCTACCACAGCAGATTTTAAATTGTTCTCACAACAGATCTACAACTCTAGGATAAACAGCAATTTCAGCTATTCCAGTTCTTAAAATGTCCAGAGAAGCAAGAAGAAATTATTATTGCAGGACATGCTCTAAGGTTAGACATGCCCTACAGGTTAGACAGCATGACTGTATTAGTTCTGGAAAGGGAAAAACATGTAAGCACACATGAATGCCAGCAATCATTCTGCTAAATTCTTCATTATCTTCACAGGATACACCTGCAAGTGTATGAAGATCCATGACTTCTTACCTGTACACACCTTCAATGCTGTTAAGTGCTGTAATTCCTGCTACAAGAGAATCTGCTACGTGATATCTGCCATCGTTCATGGCTCGCTCAAACTGTATTTTCTGATCAAACAGCATCCAAAGCTAAACAAAGAACATCCAGGAACAAGTTTTAGAAGTTGTGCCTGCTCATTTTCTCATCCCAAGGCAGAATTTACTTTTTCTTTTCCCCTGTGGGTATTTATGTCTAGACACACCAACTCCACTGTCCAATTACTGGATTTACTAAATTACTGTCCTCGACAGAAATGCTCAGGTCTGGATTAATGTTTCAATATGGAAGCTCACCTACTTGACTGCATTTTAAGTATAAAGGCTCTTCTAAATCATTACTAATGCTTTGATTTGTTCTGTGGTGAAAAGAGAAGGACCAGACTATATCTACTGGGATCTTGAACACCTCAATGTAAATCCTATCTTACAGACTCCTGTGGTAATGTGTTTCCCAGAGTCACACAAAACCCAGCCCATTAGCCTATTCTCTCAGTTATTTCTGGATTGTAATATATCAAAATAAGGAGCACTAATTAGACAGAACTTCGAAGCTCCAAATCAATGCAGAGTATTTAATTCCTATATGTGCTCATGAAGCAGATGTATATTCCTCTGTTAATGAAATTTCTATTTAAACAGCTTTATCTTAGGAGGCTGCAATGGGAGAAATGTCTCACCAGTTTGAAAACAACAGAGGCAGCTTTTCCACAGTTTTGTAGAAAAGCTGATGCTGCACAGCCTCCCACAAGGACAGGAGCCAAGGGAAATGAGAAAATGTATAGCCCAAGGCATACAGAGGGAAGAATTCTGGAACAATGGGATTCAGATCCTACTGTATAATAGTTACATAATTTACAGGCTAAATTATGAAGATTCTACCTGTGCATGCTGACTGTTGGGAGGGAATCTTTCCTTCAGGTGTTTCAGTATTTCAGCAGCAGCTGCAAAGTACCCCTGGAACACAGAACACTTTGATTAATGGGCACCACTCCCCTCCCTTTCAACACAACCCTCAGGGAAACAACTTGCCAAGCAAACACCCTGCATTGTCTTTGCCCACAATGCAGACATTAAAGGCAGAAAATAACATCAGCCAAGTCTTGCACTCTCTGTCAGTAACACCCACAGCTCCTCTCAGCAGATGACATTTTGTGCAAGTAGCCCCAGAACTCACCTGCTCTGCATGGAGCTCAGCCAGGTGACACAACACCA
The DNA here is from genome assembly GCF_003945725.1 of Corapipo altera. Classification (NCBI taxonomy): domain Eukaryota; kingdom Metazoa; phylum Chordata; class Aves; order Passeriformes; family Pipridae; genus Corapipo; species Corapipo altera. The sequence goes on from NW_020884906.1 coordinate 5,962,184, forward strand.
CGGCAAAGGACTCGGTGTTGTTCTGCTGCACGCCCACGTTCACAGCCTCCAGACTGTTCATGCTCAGCAGTGTTTGGGCTTGTTGAAGTGCCATGGTGCTTGTGCAAGAGAAACAGCTTTTAGTTTTCAAGAAGTAAACAACCACCGTTTTTAATCTACAGTTTTGTTATGACAACAGGCTGCATTTTCTGGTGAGTCAGGGGCCTTGGGAAGAAGGAAAACTTGTAAAACAACTGCTATCCAGGGATTCTGGACTGTGCAGGCACATCAAGTACTACAGACTGAAAGCTGCAGACAGTCTAAGCAAAAAAAATCTGAAAAGGGGAGCTAAGGAAAAATTTATGATCTATTTGCCACTAGTAAATGGAAACTCAATCGTTTCTTCAGCACAAGTTTTAAGGCAACACAAGAGAATGGAAATAATTGCACTGAGCCTGTACTGAATCAGAGTCTGATTGCTTCATTTTAGTGCAGTGCAGAGACACAGACATTTGTTACACCTATATTAAGTGCATTATGTGCTAACAAGTGCAGTGAGGTAACCCAGGGGTTCCAAACAATCCCAATACCTGCGGCCGTATAATCTCCAAATGGCTGTTTTCTGTGCCGTGCTGATGTCAATGAGCTCTGACAGGCTGTGCTTCCAATGCAGCAGATCAGAATCTTTTAAGGCATCCATTAGTTTGTTGGCAGCCTTTCCTGCAAAAGCTCTTTGCTGAACCAGGGACTGTATTCCCAAGGAAGCAAGATACTGGGAAGAAGGAAAAAAACCCATACCAACAGCATTGAAAGACAACACAGTACACCAGGCTTGCAAATCACACTGGAGCAGAGTTCTAAACTAATAAAAAAATCCCCAAAAGACGTGAGGTTACTCAGCACAGACAAAGGAACACTGCTCCAGGCATTTCTTTAAATACCCACTTATGCACACCCACACATATGTGAATGTCATTTTGTTGGATGTAAAAGGTAATTTCCACTCCCCCACACAGAAATCTTACAGAGGAGGACAGGATCAGTACCTGGATTTCTCCAGTGATGGAACAGCTGTGAAAACACAGAGCCTTCCCTCCCCTTCCCCATCAAGCAGCCACATCTGTTCCCATCTCCCAAAAACAGCAGTTTAGTCCATTTTAGAACAATTCTCTTAACAAAGTAATCACGGATTTGGGAAAGACAGAACTAAACATTAACAGCCAACAGATTCAGGGCACAAACCACCAAAGGGGAAGGCAGCCTTGGAAGATTTCACAGCTGGGACAAGTAAACATGTGTTCAAAGCCCTGCCAGAGGCATCAGCACTGGGTTTCAGAGAAGGTGGAGGAATAAGAACCTCCTCAGAGCACCATATTGTGCCAAAATGGTGCCCGGGGCCAGTAGCCACAGAGTTTTTCTGCCTGAAAATCAAAAAATTTAGGAGGAAAAGCAGTGCTCTGGCATTAAAGTAACTGAACTCTGCTTTGTTAACATGAAGAGTAAAACTCACAGAAACAGCCCCATTTTGGAGTGTTAAAATAGATTTGTTGGAATTCAGTTACATATTTTGAACAGACCAGCCACAACCCCCAAATCTCTTATCACACACTCCCATCACCACATGGGTTTCTCCCAGAATGAAGTTAAGGACGGAGGAAATGGACTCACTGGCAACCCAAAGTGTAAAGATTTGTTCACAGAGTGCTCCAGCAGGACACAGCTATCGAAGATCTTCTGCTCCAGGATGTACAACCAGCTCTAGCAAGGGAAAAAATTAAAATCTCGTTGCAAATAGCCAATGGCTGCAGCACTTTTAGCTTGGCTTACTTGTTACAGAATGCACAAAATCTCACTGGAAATACACACCACTTCAGAATTAATGATTCTGAGGAAACTTCACTAAATGCTGCACAGCAAAATACATCAGAAGTGCAGGGTGGGACACTGGTGTGGCAGCAGCCAACTCTAGAGGGTCAGTGATGCACAGAAATCCCACTGTTCTGGTAACTGTGGAGTGCAGTACCTCAGGAGTTTGTACCATTTATGTCAATTCATTATAATGTTGATTACAGGGGAAAAAACAAAGAGAAATCCAAGTCTTTCCTTCTAACTTTTCGTTTGCTCAAAAGGCAGCTGGTTACTCTTTGAGAACTCAACAGACAGGAAGAAGGAAGCTTATGAAAGACCTTGTCTGTTTAAAACATCTAAGACTAAACTTTGAGCTCAATATTGAGATCTCTGGGATCACAAGTCCTGTTTAAGAAATTAATCCCGAGCTGCAACAAAGCCATCCCACGACCCTGAAGTTTGCAGCCCTGGGTGCCCCACCTGCCAGAAATAATGTCACCCCACTGCTGAACAGCCAAATTACTGATGCCCTGGGTGAGATCCTGCTATAAGAGAAGTTCTGCAACAGTTCCCTGAGCAGAATGACTCAATCCCCCCTATTTGAGGACAGCTCTCACCAGGCAGTGCTGCAAGCAGACATGGTCGTTGGACTCCTGGGCAATCCGAATGGCTTCCTGGAGGGCAAGTTCAGCCTGCTGGCTGTGAGCAAACAGAGAGGGAGAACAGTTAGAATTCCCACAGTGCTTAAGATACAGCATTCTGAGACAGAGGAATATTGATCTAAATTATGCATATGGCACTCAGAAGATAACTCTGATTTAACAGACTGCTGAGAAGGCCTGTGTTTTCCTCCTGGCACTCAGCAACACATTCTACTTGTGAGGCCAAAATGCCAACTGGAACCCCTATGTGGGCTTTCAAACCCTATACATGCCAATGTGCCAAGTTATTGTTTGAACAGGGGTTGCATTTAGTATCTGTGTAGAAATTGTTGTTGATCTCAATTTTGCAGCGCCCTTCCCCTCTCCACTCATTTCACATGATGCCTCCAGGCAGCAATCAATAAATGCAAACCATACATGGAGATGGGAAGGCCAGCTTTATCAACAAAATAAATGCCACCTCTATGGCATTTTTAAAAGCTCAGATTTTTTTTTTTAATTATGCTTTTTTCCAGATCATCAGCTCTATGTTGACTTGAATGTTAACAGAAAACCAACCACACTTTTCTTGAGAATATGGCTGAAAATAGGCATCCGTGTCCACTGAGGTCATGGAAATGTAGGACTGAGAACTTAAACACCCAGGAAACAGGGACAGGACACAGACAAATGTCAGCTCTTAGACAGCTCAGTTCTTATGGAAACCAAACAAACGTCAAAATAGAAACAAACCGAGATCCCCAGAAAATCCTGACCCAACTGTCAAACCAGGGAAAGCCCCTTCTCCTAAAGGGATTTTCGGAAGGAAAGGGGGGGGTGTGAGCACTCTGAGGTGCCCCAGGATGCCCAGGGAAGCCCTCACTAGTGGCCGAAGCGGCAGTGCAGGGCCGCCAGGTTGAGGGCAGCGTAGCGCAGGCTCCGCCCGTATCCCTCGTCCCCGTTGCTTTTGCTCTCTGCTCCCGTCAGGATCAGCCGGTCGAAGTAGTGGAGGAGGCTGTGTGTGGAACTGAAGACATCCTTCACTCTGAGACTGTTCAAGTAGCTTAAATAATGCTAAAAAAATGGAGAAAAACCAGCTTTAACGATACAGACCTTAAAACAGTTTGTGTTTATAATTACTATTTATTTTCTTACCGAGAAAGGTAAGAAAATGGTCAGCACCTGCAGCCATGAAATACTGCATGGCCAGAAAGCTGCCACAACACTGATACTACCTGTGCAGAATTTCTGGATAAAACTGGATAATTTCTTGGGCAAAACTGGTTGTTGTCCCTAACAGTTGTTGCCCCATAAGCCAAGATCTGGCAGTCAGAACGATCCCACCCAGACTGAGATCTCTGCATAGGCAGAATCACAAAAGCAGAATCCCTGCATTTATGTGTGACGCGAGAGGGGGAATGGAGGCACGACTCCCACTGTGTCTGCACTCAGGATACTCAGAAACATCAGCACTGCTTCCAAATGCTGTGCAGACAGAAAGGAAATGCTAAAATTGTGTTTTCTTTTTGGCTCTGAGACCCAGGCAGGGCAATTCCTTTATGTGAGACAAACATAACATTGGAGAGGACTTATGGAGTTGTGAAGTCCAGCCCAGGACTGTGGCATGGACTTTCAAGGATACATGTCCCAACAGGAGCAAAAAATCCTGTCTGCTTCAGCCCAGGGAGGAAGAGTTAGAAAGGAAAGCAGGGAAGAGTTGACTGGGAACTCATGGAATCTGCTCAAGAACAAGCTGTTCAGGAACAAGGCAAGTGCTCACAGCACAGGTCTGGAAACAACCCTCAGGGGGAATTGTCTGGGTTTTCCCTATAAATTGTTATTAAGCACAGATATTGCACTTAATATTGATTTTTAAACTATGGGAATATGGGGCCTGAAATTCCTTAGAAAATGTGGGAAAGAGAAGTAAGTTTTAGGTTTAGTTAAACAAGAATGCACTCAGTCCCACCAAAATTAAGAGGCTTATATCTGTGCATGAAGCCAGACATGCAGGGAAGCTTAATTAAGGTTTCTGTGCCTTCAGGAGTTTCAGTCTGAATTACTAAACATTTACATGCAACTTGCTCACATTTTTATCATCTGCTTATATTTCAATAGAGAATAAATTGCTCCCAAATAATCCCAGCCTAGAGATAAGAAATCCCTTTACAACCATTTTGGATAAAGAAAATGGTACTTACTGCTTCAGCAATGTCTGGATTAAATTTTAACAAGTTGTTCAATTCCTTTTGTAAAGATGCTGGAGTAAGAGCCTTTGTCTCATCATTCTTTAATAAAGAAGCCTGGAATAAAGTTTGAAAAGTAAGATACGTAACTCCATCAAGAGGGTTATAAATGCATTGTGATACAGGACTGTCAGGTTGTTATCTGCTTGGAGAGAACATTAAAGGAGATTTTGTAACAGCTCTGTCTACTGTGACACTGAAACATCAGTGTCAGTTTTATTCTGTATTAAATTATAGCGTTCACTTTCCAGAGATCAGAGAGACCAAGTCAAATAAAAGCTTTTTCAAAGGACTGTTTAAAGGTACTTAAAAGAATTCTGGTGAAATTTCCCCTTGAATAATTAACACAACATATTTCTCACTGGAATTACACGTATCTTCTCACAAAAAAAAAAAATTCAGGAAAATAAATACAACTAAATTCAGAGTTTGCTTTGGCAAGTAGTTCAATTAATAAAAAATTGCAATAATCTAGTTACTAGAATAAGCATTACTGAATACTGAATTCCTGACATTTGTGCCCATGTGTATTTCTGCTCCATTTTGTATTTACCAGCTGGAATAATCAACAAAACTGCACATTTCACAGACATCAGATCTGAGGCGAGCAGGGAGAGCGGAAGGACCTTCCCAGAACCAAATATCAGCATATGGTGATGTCTAGATAAAACACTTTGAGCCCCAAGTGCTCACACTGAGCAACAACATGCAAGATATCAACAAATCTTTAACAGATTTAACATCATGTCTGACACTCTGGATAAAAGTCAAGGTGAAATTCAAGTTATGGAACATTTACCCCACTTTATTCAGAATTAACATACCTGCTGAGACAGAAAATACTCTGCTTGCTTCTGGGAAAGAGGACCACTGCAGGATATCTCTTCTTCCCTGGTAAGAAATGCTCTGGTTACAAACAGGGGCAAGGAAATAGAATAAGGAAATACATTTTATCAGATACTCCAGTTTTTGTTTTATAAAGTTTTATGAGATATTAAAGCTCAAAGCAGGACTAAAAACTGAGAAAACTTAACGAAGAGTAAAATTTACTGCATCAAAGCCAGCAATCCAAATGATTTCACAAAGTTTAATTGTAATCTTCAACCTGCAGAAATCGTAGTAGACAGGAACTTTTACCCTAAATACAACCTAAAAACCCTAAAGAAAAAGAACAGAGAGATAATGTGGGGTTGGCACATTCAACTGAATTTGCTCTGTTTTTCCTTTCTTCTGCAGATTGTCCCAGTGAAATGAAGTGGCACTTTGGCCACACACTTCACTCCAGAAAAGAGTTGTTCTGCCAGAAGTTTATTCCATGGGAAAACAGTAAGTAGAGCACCCAGCCAGACCCTAAAGCTGCTGTCTGACTGCTGCTGCAGCAACTCCTGCACAAGCACAGGTTTATACAAAGACAGTTTAGAAAGTATATTTTAAATATATAGATACAGAAAATACTTTTATAATTATTCTTATACTTCTTTAGTAGGTGAAAACTCTCAATATTTGCTTCTTTTTGAGGTATAGGGAGTGAGTTCTTTTATTAGGAGAGGGGTGGAGAGAGAAGCCAAAAACATTAAGCTTAACTTTTCTTTATTAAGCAAGCTTTCCTTCCTGGAAGTCTCCAGCAAGCTTTAGCACATGACAACCAGAGAAGTCAAACAGCAGTGGGGAAATTGTGGGCAGCAACTGCCCTTCAGCCTGTGATTCCCTAAGTGAGGATGAGGCACTGCCACCTTCCATGAGCCTCTGACAACAGCTACCACATGGTGGCACTAAGAAGTAGCCACACAGCTCGGCTCGGGTTTAGGAAGCTTTAAAAAAATCCAGGATTGATTTCTTTAAGAGGCAGAAAAGGCTTTAGTGTGACTGTATCACCTTAACGGTCCGTCGAGTTCTTCCTTCTCCATTTTCCCATCCAGCTCCTCCGGATTTGTGAGTTCCATGTCACTCTCATCAGCTCCACTCTTCTTCTCATCCCTTTGGAAGTACTGCTGAAGGGCTGTGTAAAGTTTATAGACCTGGCTGAAAGAGAGTTTGTTGTATGCCAGGATCATGTGGCGCAGGAACAGACCTGGAAAGGGAAACACCATGACCGAGAGCTTAAACCATATTGTTTCATTTCTCATTTAACAGAAATTAATGAGAAATTAATGAGAAATTTAATAGAAATTAATGACACTCATCACAGCCTACCAAGTGATAAAACTCATTTTTTTCAAGGTGTAAATCTGGTCTTAATTTTGGTGCAAATCTCACAAATAATCTGATCACAGAAAAATTGTTAAAATCAGTAACAACCTGACACTATGAAAAATTATAGGTTAATATGAAACATCTGAGCAAGACAAAAATCTTACACCTCCCCAAAAAGAAAAACAAAGCTGTATTCTGACTAAACTACAGCAACTATAGATATCACAGCAAAAATAACTTATGGATAGCAATTATTTACCTACTACACTTGTTTTATGAACTTCTGGCTCTGTCCCTGTAAATGAGTCTGAAAGGTCATCAAAAAACTGCTCCATATCTTTCAGTTCTCCTTCTACCATAAGTTTTAACCTAAACAGGGAGAGAGAACAGCATTTTTTTTTTTAGGGTATTCATACAGACATCAAATAAAATACTCTCCTGTTTCAGGCATAAATGAGTAAACACAGACAGAACCAAATGGTAACTCATTCACTGGGGCCAGAAGGTTTTTATACTCATGAGACAAATATTCAATAATAATAGTGATAATTATATAAAAAAAGATGATTATAATGAGTTATTTTTTCCTTTTAAAATAGCTATTTTAATAAAAATAATAATTAGAAAATATGGCTAAATGAACAAATAGGAACCCAAATTTATTTTTTTTTTTTAATTTTAAAAATTTAAAACCTTTGATCAGATTATTGGAACTGTTGCTGCTTCAGCGAGTTATGTGTGAAAACAGACCTCCTGCACCACAGCAACTTTAAACCTGATGCCTCCCACGTCTGGTTTGCACCTTTCAGAATCTGCTGATGAGAAGTAAGAGAAGTGCAGGAGCACAGTTTTGCCCGGAATGTGTAACTTTTAAAACTGGACGTTTGCACGTTTCGGAGCAGTTTTTCGGTGTCAGGGCCGGCACGGACAGAGCGGAGGATCCAAACGCGGCCCCGGCAGCTCCTCCCCTCCCCGCCCCGCCCGAGGCGTTTCCCGCACCTGATGTGGACGGAGCTGGCGAGCTGCGGGCAGCACTCCTCGATGGCCGCGCGCAGCCGCGACAGCGCCATGTCGGGACCCTGCGGAGCACAGCGACATGTCGCGACAACAGGCCACGACACCACGGGCTCCCCCCCACGCTCCCTCCGCCCCAGGCCCGCCCCCGACCTGCAGCAGCGGCAGCAGCAGGCGGTTGAGGCGGCGGCGCTCCAGCAGCCCGAGCTGCGCGCCGGCGCGGCCCAGCTCGCTGAGGAGCACGAGCAGGGCCATCTTGTGCGGGGTGACCCAGTCGCGGACGCCGAACACGTTCGCGTGCACGACGCCGTTGCTCAGCATGGGGTTGAAGTACAGGCTCTCGTGCACGCTCGCCATGGCGGCGCCCGGGGGACCGCGGGGCCGGGGTCACCGCCCCCGTCGCCCTGGAGACCCCGCG
>NW_020884906.1:5970922-6010204 GCF_003945725.1 Corapipo altera
GGGCGCACCGCCCCCGTCGCCCTGGAGACCCCGCGCGCCCCGCCCCGCCGCCCAATCGCCGCCGCCGCCGCCGGCGCGCGCGCGGCGCCGCGGCCAATCGGAGGGCCGGGAGGGGGGGAATGGGGGGAGCTGTGCGACGGCACCGGGGGGACGGTCCGGCGCTCTGAGCGCGGGAGAGACGTTCCGGGGAGAGAAGTGGCCGCGGAGAGAAGGCCTCGAGACGTCGCCCTGGGGCTCCTTCCTCAGGGCTGCCCCGGGCTATGGGGAGCCATGGGACGGGCTCTGCAGAGCTCTGGGACGGGCTGTGGAGAGGTATGGCCACAGGCTGTGGGGAGCTGTGACAACAGGCTGTAAGGAGCTGTGACCATGGGCTGTGAGGAGCCATGGCAATGGGCTGTGAGGAGCCGTGACCAAGGGCTGTGGGGAGTCGTGACCAAGGACTATGGGGAGCCATGGTCCTGGGCTGTGGGGTGGCCACAGCCTGTCGGGAGTGGCTGTGCACTGGAACAGGCTGCCTGGAGAGAGTGTGAAGTGTCCTTGCAGAGAAGGACTTGGGGGTGATGGGTGACAGAAGACCTCAATGTGAGCTGGCAGTGAGCAACTGAATCCTGGGATACAAGTGGATGTGGCACTTTGCAATATGGTTGAGTTTATGAGGTGGTGATCGGTCACAGGTTGGACTTGATGATCTTTGAGGTCTTTTCCAGCTGTAATGACTCAGTGATTCTGTGATTACCAGAGATGGCCACACTTGTACCAGGTGAGGCAGAGGTGACCACAGGCAGTGGCTTGGTGGGGCTACTGCCAATTTTAGGAGCTCTCTAAACACAGACACAGAGTCTGAATTTAGAACAGAAACATCGTTTGTTCTACACAGGGTGCAAGATGGAGTTTTCCAGAAATCAAGCATCCCAAGGAGTAAAAAGTTACATCTTTTATACAGTAAAATTTACATGAACCTGCCTATCCAATACATATTCTCTCTGCTCTGACAGGAGTGTTTCTGTGTTACAGACATAGAACACCACGGAGTGAATTCACCCCTGTTTGGTTTTGCAAGTTAATTGTGATGCAACAAAGACATTTCCACACGTAAGTTTTTATTTTTTCAATAAGTTGTTTAAAGTACTTCATTAAGGCATCGTATTCCCAAAGAAAATACTCCAATTATTATAATAGTTCTCATTTTTGTAAGTGAGAGCAAAACAAAACTCAGTGTTATTATACATCTGCATGTCCCCGGGGATTTCGTTGCTCTGCTCCTGATTCATGCCTGGGGGTGGTGAGAGGGGGAGGAGGAGGCAAATCAAGCGGGGAGTAATTTTCTAGAATACATTTACATTTAAGAAACTTAACATTGTAGTTAGTTGCTGCTGGCGTAATTAGTGATCGTTTCCCAGCCCTCAATGAACTCATTGAAGTATATCTGAATATAAAACCAGGGAAGTAACTCCAGCTATTATGTTGCAAAGGTCAATTTGCTGACATTTCCTGAAAATAAAGCACGATGGCTTTGGGTGGAAACACAGAACTGGTGGCGTGGCTGGGCAGGGAGGGGAGGGAGATGAGATAAAGGCTGGCCTGCAGCAGCTTGTGCAGAGCTGGGAGGAGAAAGGAAATGGCAAACATCTGGTTCTGATGTTTCTGTGCAAGGCTCTGAAGCTGAAGTGTGAATTCTGCTGACAATCCTTCAGTGCGTGGTACAAAGAACACTCAGAATACAATTTTAAAGTCTATTTAAATGAGCTCAAACGCCTAAAAACCAGCCCTCCAAATTCCAAATAAGCAGTGAGAGATGATGTTGGTTACATTAAATTCAAGATTAGGTAACAGAGTTGAAAAAGTCATCTTCTATCTTACCTAAAATAGCCCTTGAGTAACATCCCTGAGCTCCTCAAGCAGGAAATGGCCTCTGTCTGGGATTGGGGATCCTTCCATTTCTGTGCTGAATCTGTTGAACCAAGTCTCTGCAGCCTGAAAACCTTCTCACAGGTAGTTCCACAGTGCTGTGTGTCTCTGGTAGAAAAAGTGAATATCATAATGGCAAAGTGAAAACTATTATGAGAAAGCCAGTTGTGTCCTGGGTTGCATCCAAAGGAGTGTGGCCAGCAGGTCGAGGGGGGGATTCTGCCCCTCTGCTCTGCTCCTGTGAGACCTCACCTGCAGTGCTGTGTCCAGCAGCGAGGTCAGAGGAGGCCACCAAGGTGATCAGAGGGTTGGAGCAGCTCTGCTGTGAGGAAAGGCTGAGGGTCAGCCTGGAGAAGAGAAGGCTCTGGAGTGACCTAATTGTGGCCTTCCAGTACCTGAAGGGAGCTACAAGAAAGATGAAGAGAGACTTTTGACAAGGCCTGGAGTGACAGGACAAAGGGGAACAGCTTCACACTGACAGAGAGTTCAGTTAGATTAGATGTTAGGGAAAAATCTTCCCTGTGAGGGTGGTGAGGCCCTGGCAGAGGTTGCCCAGAGAAGCTGTGGCTGCCCCATCCCTGGAAGTGTCCAAGGCCAGGTTGGACGAGACTTGGAGCAACCTGGGATAGTGGAAGGTGTCCCTTCCACTAGAGGGGTTTGGAACTAAATGGTCTTTAAGGTCCCTTCCAACCCAAACCATTCTGTGATTCTGTGACTCCTCCTATGGACATTAACATCCAACCTGAAATTAAGTTTGTCTTTTTTAACTTTACTATAAAGTTTTTCAGATTGTTAAACCCAAATTAACATTCCTGGAAGGAATCCCTTCTGTACCTCTCTCTCTGGTGATGTGTAAAACCACGGGGGATTACGGAGCCGCAGTGAGGCACCACCACTTGTTACTTGATGGCAGAAGTAAGTGGGACATCTCGCAGTAATAGATTGAAATCTTTTAATGCTGCTTTGGCACGACCCAGAAGGCTCAGTGAGGGCAAGTCTTTTATTAATAGAACCTGTCCAAGTGCTCCTTTTCACCCACGGAGTAGCCGGCGGAGTTAAAGATCCTTGTTTAAAAACCACCGACGTGGTTACAATTTAGGCAAATGCAGCAAAAGTGATCTCAAATCACATGTTAAGAATATGATTCATCAAGATCTGCCCGAATTAAGGCAGGAGTGGCAGGTGCAGCTGCCAGCACAGTCACCAGATCTCAGCTCTGTCAGGCCCACGTTACTCCCTGAAACATCTGTGCTTGGGAGGATTGTTTTTTGGCAAGTCCTTAACAGAGAGAAAGGGAAAATGTTGGGGTTTGCTCGGTTTGGATCATCTGTGGGGCAGCTTTTACCCTGTTACAGTGACTGCATGGAGCTCTTATGCTTTAAGATTATTAACAAAAATATGTGTATAGTTTGGTAGTTCAAGGTGAATCCGAATAGACAGAGTTTAGATGACACAGAATTTTTTAAAACCAAACTCCACTGATTATTTCTGAAGGTGTCTTCAAGCAATCTATTGCATGAGAAATGTGGGGAGTGTGCCATATCTTGTTCCAACATTGTATTCACAAGGCTTTTCTATTTTTTCAGTTGCTTTGACTAAAATTGCAAGCTATTATTGGAAAAAAATGACATTTTTATTAAGCCATGTGTAAAAGTTCAGAGCACATCGAAAGCTTTTTGAGGAGCATAAGAATTTCCAAAAAAAGGTGACCTGATTTTGAAATAAAACATGGTGTCAGTGCAAATCCAGAAGTTGGACTGTGTGAAGTACCTGCTCCTACTCCTAAAGCTGCCAGGACTGTGTCCTTCACGTGGCAATTACACACTGATTTTTTTGACTCAGTTCTTGTATCTGACTTGCTCCAAAAATAGATCCTTTCTGCAGAAATCAGCAGACTGTATCCAACCCTTTGTAGGGGTAAATTTGATTTGTGGGCCATTTTTATTTTCAGCCACTTTTGTCTGTTCCTCTTTTTGGCAAAGGCCTCCCTTGCTCTTGGCCCTGTGTGTTCTTATGTAAAGCTTTCCCAAAGCCTTGGTGGGGTTTGTACTGCTGGGGTTTCTTTAATGTAACTTCTGGTTAAAAGCTTTTTGTCCCTACAACCTATGGTTATTATTTTTATATATATCCCATTCACAGCCTAGGGAAAAAAATAATGGCATCTAGAAGCTCGCTGGAAGTGGATATTTAAATAATAAACCTTCTTTTCTCGTATTTAAAGATTATCACCAAAGGGCTTGGTAGAATAAAACTGGAAGAGGTGGATTTAGGTTAGATGTTAGGAGGAAGTTCCTTACTCAGAGGGTGGTGAGGCCCTGGCACAGGTTGCCCAGAGAAGCTGTGGCTGCCCCATCCCTGGAAGTGTCCAAGGCCAGGTTGGACGGGGCTTGGAGCAACCTGGGATAGGGGAAGGTCGTTAGGGTTGGAAGGAACATCTGGATGTCATCCAGTCCAACCCCCCTGCTGAGGCAGGGTCACCTGGAGCAGGTGACACAGGAACATGTCCAAGTGGGTTTGGAATGTCTCCAGAGAGGGAGAATCTGTGCCCTCCCTGGGCAGCTCCAGGGTTCTGCCGCCCTCCATGGAAAGAAGTTCTTCCTCATGTTGAGGTGGAACTTTCGTGTTTCAGTTTATGGCCATTGCTCCTCATCCTGTCACTGGGCACCGCTGGAAAGGGTCTGGCACCATCCTCTGACACCCCTTGCAGGTATTTATATGGATTGCTGGGATCCCCCTCAGCCTTCTCCAGACTAACCAGGCCCAGCTTCCCCAGTCTCTCCTCATAAGGGAGGTGCTCCAGTCCCTTCAGCATCTCTGTGGCCTCTGCTGGACCCTTTCCAGCAGAAACTTGTCTCATCCTGAGGAGCCCAGAACCGGACACAGCACTCCAGGAGTGCCTCGCCAGGGCCGAGTGGAGGGGGAGGATCACCTTGGTGCCACCATCGGAGCCACGAGCTGTCCCACTATAAGTGACACCGTCGGTGCCCCCGGACCCCACAGTCCCACCGTCGGTTCCCCCCCCGCTCCCTCCCTCCTGTCCCGGCCCCGCTCGGGGCATTTCCTTGCCCCGCCCATCACCGGCTCGTCCCCTGCTCCCATTGGCCGCTCCCGCTGCCGTTGGGGCGGCGCAGCCAATGGTCGCGCGGCGCGGCGGCGCGGCAGCCAATCGTCGTGCGGCGCGGCGGCAGGGCCCGCCCTCCGAGCGGCCGGGCGGCGGGGCCGGGAGGGGCGGGGGGGCGGCGGCGCTGGAGCGGCGGGAGCGGCCATGAAGGTGAGGGGGGAGCCGTGAGGGTGAGGGGCTTTGTCCGGCGGGGAGAGCGCCTTTCCCTCTGCGGGGAGAGAGGGAGGGAGGAGGGGGCGAGCAGCGGAGGGTGACGGGGCCGGGCCCCCCGTAGGATGTCCGGGCCGGGCCTCCCCTCAGGCCGCGGCCGCCGTTCCGCTGTGAGGGGCGGCCGCGCCGGCCCCGCCGAGCTGAGGGGCCCCCGCGCTTTGTGCTGAGTCAGCAGCCGGGCAGGGCCCGGGCTGGGCCTGAGAGGGGCACAGCGGGGGCTGCCGGACCCCGGGGCGCTCCCGAGGCTCCCGGGGCTGTCGTGCTGTCAGGGGGAAAAGCTTTGCTTGGTCTAAGGGTCGAAAGAGGAAGTTTCAGTTAAAAATAATTAAAAATGCATCCCTTCCGCTGCTGTCCCGCTGCTCTGGTAGCACCCCCCGCTTGCACAGGTGTGTGGGGGACAGCGCTCGCCCTCCCGGCTCAGCTGCCTTTCTCAGCTGGAATCCTCCTCAGGTAACACCCTGACAGCCAAAAACAGCCGCAGAGAAGTTGCAACGCAGTGTTTTGCCCCTGTAGGACGCACATAAGGTGCGGAGAGAGAGGATACTCGATGGCAGCTGGCGAGGAGAGAATATGGAAGTGGAGAGTGGTGGTTTTGGTGCAGAAGTTGGCAGCGTTTTAACTGATTCTCGAGGGAGGGAGTTTTTGTTTTACCGTGTCTCATTTGTGTGTTGTGTTGGTGCCTTTCAGCACGGTCTCGTTTCTTTTGCAGAGCAATCTGAAGAGTCTAGACTCTGTAATTCAATTATCAGTTAATGACCCGAGGGCATAGGAGGAATCCACGGGTGGTGTAGATAGGTTAAGGAGAAAATTAATGCTGCCCAGGTAGCCCTATCTTAAACCTTAAAATGACTGAGTGGTTGGCAGTAAGATAAAGAGATTCTCTGTTTCATACTAACAACATTCACGCGTCCAAAGTGGGTAATGAAAAGTTCCCAAAACTATATTTATTTAGTGTTGACAGTGATGTCTGAGCAGTTGTTACAGGCTCTGGAATAAAATAGGTCTAAGAAGCAGGTGTGACACCCTCAGGCAGGGGCTGTGGTAGCAAATATCTCACGTCCCTTTAGTCATTGAGTGTTCTGCTGCTGCCTTGACCCCCCAAAATGACCACAGCTGTGTAAGGAAATGAGTTGAATTTTGACAGACTCTTTTGGTTCATTGTTTTATTTTTCTGGTATTTGTATGTGGCTTTCTCTTAAGGTGAGAAAAAGTATTTTTCAAAAGTCCCAAGTTTTATAACTCGGAGGTCTGATGGATTAAGTCATTGGTTTTCAGGTTCTGTTTCTGGAAGGTTAATTCCTCTTGCCTAATAAACTAGGATAATTATGTGTAACTTGTTTTATCCAGGAAAAATTAATATTGATCTGTTTTCTGGTTTTATTATTGAGAAGTAGAAAACAAGCCTTAGTTTGAGGATTGGATTTCATATAGAAATTAGTTACTACAGGAGTTACAGCACCATGTCACTGAGCTGACGTGCCTGTTCTGGTTGATTTGGGCTTCACAACAAGAATTACAAGTCTCAAAAGCAATTATTTTCTGTCTTTGTGCTTTGGGGAAACAAAAAGAGGCTGCTCTAGAATGAAAAAGAGAACAACTGTTAAGGGAAAAAAGTATGAAAAAATAGTTATGTTTATAGGAAGTTGTACCCCTCAGCTTCCTTCCAGAGAGAACCTGATGTGATTGTTTACCCCTCCTTTTTTTTTGAGCAGGTTTCAGGGAGCCACCTGACAGTGATTAAACATGTGACCTGAACAGCTTGGAGTCCAAATTCCACCTCTGAGTAGAATGTGCATTTTTGATAGAGAATCCAGCACTAAAGGCTTTCAAGGATAAAAAGTAGCACTATTTTTTATGTGTCTAGGATTTTTTGTAATGTTTTAAGACTGTGTGACTCAAAACTGAAACCCAGTCAAGAGAGAATAAGGTCATTTAAAGTTGTTTTAGTTCTTGTTAGACATTTTGTAAGGCAACAAAACAAGGGGCTTCAGGGAAGTCTTGAACAGCGTTTGCCTCTCAGTGAAACCAGACTGTAATTAGCTTCTAACGAAGATTGGTTTTCAAGTTTAAACCCCAGGAATGTTTTTTTAGAGAGAGTTTTGTTGTGAGTCATACAGGAGCTGGATTAG
The DNA here is from genome assembly GCF_003945725.1 of Corapipo altera. Taxonomy (NCBI): domain Eukaryota; kingdom Metazoa; phylum Chordata; class Aves; order Passeriformes; family Pipridae; genus Corapipo; species Corapipo altera. Next base: position 5,978,291 of record NW_020884906.1, read on the forward strand.
TTCTGGAGCAGATCCTGCAGGGACAGCTCTGCATTAATCAGGAGAAATCGCTGTTTCTGCCCCTCGGGTTTTGCCCCTCACCTACTACAGCCTGGCAGTCTCCTCCTTCCTTGCTCTGTGTCACCTCCTCAAATTCCTGACTCTTCTCATGGGGAATTCTGCTGGAAAAGGAGTTGTGAGTGTGAGCTCCCTGTGCCTGCGTTGGCCTCTCAGAGGCAAATCTTTCCCACCTTGGATTTCAGCTGGAGTGGAGCTCGTGGGGCTGTCACAGGATTCCTGGTGCTCTGGGAATTCACAGCACATGCTTCTGGGATGACGACAGATGGGGTGAAGCAGCTCCTCAGTAGCAAAGTCACATCTGATGGGGGCCTTCAGATATTAATTTTCTGCTCTTGCTTCTTGATGTTTCCAGGCGGGAGCTACTTCCATGTGGGCTTCCTGCTGCGGATTGCTGAATGAAGTCATGGGGACGGGAGCAGTGCGTGGCCAGCAGGCTGGATTTGGGGGAGGTGCTGGCCCATTCAGGTTTACACCAAGTACAGACTTCTCAGCATATCCAGCTCCAGCTGCAGCCAGCACTAACATTGTCTGCAAAGCCTGTGGACTTTCCTTCTCAGTTTTTAGGAAAAAGGTGAGTATATTTCCTGTTACATTGTATTTTTACCCTATGAACTAATCTGTGGCATACTGGGAGATGAGTGTGTGTTTCTCAGAAAACGAAGGCAGAAATCCAGGGAGGGAGGAAGTGCCTTGTTCTGAGGTCACAGGAAATTACTGTCAGCCAGGATTAGAAGTTAAGAGGTCTCATGTTCATTAGTCAGTGACACGATGGATCTGGGCTGACCTGGAAATTAACGGACTCTCATTTGTGAGATACAAATGTGTTGGCTTCAGGATCTTGAACATTAAAGCAGATCTGGTTTTGAAGATGGCACCAAACACAGTGGTTGAGTACTGGAAAGGACAAACTGCGTGGTGGAAAAGGTAAAAACTCACAGTATCACAGCCTCTTTCTGGGAATTCCTAGTGCAGTTCTGGTTGTTTCCTAACCAGCTTTAGAAGCTGTTGTGGTCCAGCAGCCTGTTGCTTCTTTGGGAGACAGGCAGGTGGGTTAATGCAGATAAATAAAATAGAGATTATTAATATTATTTCTGTGTACCACAGCTGTCCAGGCTCGTTATTTTGTCCCCTCAGTGACCTAATCCTCGGCAGCTCTTTCAGATGATTGTGAAGCCTCTTCCCTCCATCTCTGTGTTGTTTCCCCCTTCCCGGGTGTCCTGTTGATCACATGGCAGACTCTTTGTTGAATCAAGTGTTGTGTAGGGATGTTTTCTGAAGCTGATATTAATTTCCTAAAATCCTGAAAGCCTCAGAGAGTTTGGGTTTGTTCACAGCAGATGAAATGCTGACAGTTTGTCTATTCCAGCTTTTGTGTATTGTGAGTGTTTTGAACAAAGCTCTCTTCAGAAATGACATCTGGGCATTTGGGAGTTTTCCCTACCATGTGATTCATCACATCCGAGGCCTACTTTGCATTCTGGGAATCAGTTGAGGAAGAAGTTGAGAAGTTCTTTAAAGTTTGGGGGTTATACTCTTTTTTTCTACACATGATAAGAGCAGCAACAGTAAATGCAGAAGTGTTTTAACAGACCATAAAATTGGTTTCAGCTTTGTTTGTTGGTTAAACTGCAACTTGAGTACTTTATTCATTTGTTTATTCTTAATGTTTTTAACTGAGATTTCATATCAGCTTCAGTATTGCCATAAAAGCGAGGCACTGCCTTGGAGCACCTCAAGACTATCTGACAGGGCAGTTTTCTGGGCTTAAATCTTAAAAATTCCATATGTCACAACTGACAGTGGAAAAACTAATAGTAAATTCCATAGCCTGGAGAAGGAAGGAGCAGGGCCTGGATTTGTTTTCTGTGACCAACAGCTGAATGGCTGTTTTCTTTCCCTTTAGCACATGTGCTGTGACTGCAAGAAGGATTTTTGCTCCGTTTGTTCAGTCTCACAAGAGAACCTCCGGAGATGTTCCACCTGTCACTTGCTGCAAGAAACAGCCTTCCAGCGACCTCAGCTAATGAGATTGAAAGTGAAGGATCTGCGTCAGTACCTGATTCTCAGGAACATCCCAACAGACACCTGCAGGGAGAAGGAAGACCTGGTGGATCTGGTGCTGTGCCACCACGGATTGGGGTCGGAGCAGGACATGGACGCTGGCAGGTTGCGCTCGTCACGCTCACAGACCTCGGGGTTTTTTACTCATCCCTTTTCCATGTCTGTGTCCATGTCCAATCCAGGAGAACTTGCAAACAGAAGGGGAAGCACAGGAAGTGGAACACCTTCACGGGTACAGTAATTGCCATGTTTAATGGTGTAGCCCTGGGGGGTTTTTTTGGTTTGTTTTTGAAGTTCTGCATCGATTTTAAAATAAAACACCAATTGGTACAGTTTGGAGGGGCAGGAAAAACACCTTTTGTATCTCACACCTGAAACCAGCAGACTACTAGGAAAGGTTCCTAGTTTAGGTTAGAGGTGACTTAAACCAGTACTGATTGGTAGCAATTGAAACTTTGGAATGTCATCGTCACCTGTGATCACCTTGGTACGAAGAAAAGTGTTTTATAAGGGAATAATGTGGTTTTATTCTCAATAGTTTCATTTTGTACACAGGGCCAAACGGAAACATCTGTAAATAATGAAGAAGAAGAAAGTGCAGAAGAGCAGGTGAGAGATGAACTATCCAAAGAATAGATTTTTGGCATGTGACACCATGAAGTGTTTAGATCTCTCAGCATTTAGCCTCATGCTCTGGTTCTTCCAGAGTTCGCCATGTCAGGCAATGAATGTCTGCACATACTCACTTTGAAAATAATTAAACTTTAGCCAAGCTGCTGCAGCCTCATGTAGCTCCAGATGTGGGGCTCTGAGCTTATCAGGACATTAAAACCATACAACTGATGTGTTTCAGACCCCTGGACTGTCCAGGAAGCGAGCGAGGGCGTCGCTGTCCGACATTTCAAGCCTGGAAGACATCGAAGGGTTGAGTGTTCGGCAGCTGAAGGAAATACTGGCCTGTAACTTTGTCAACTACTCAGGATGCTGTGAGAAATGGGAACTTGTGGAAAAAGTCAGCAGACTGTACAGAGAGAGCGAGGAAAACCACAAGACACGTAGGTTTATACTTTGTTCTCACTTTCTTAAGACTGTGCGTTTTCTGGTTTCTGGTGTTTGGTTCTGCCAGCAGGACTTGGTGTCTGACTTGGAACGCCTGGAAAGTGGGTTTTAGCAATGCAAGGTGCTCCTAGAGTAGCTGAACATGGCTCTAGTGATTAAACGAAGCTTTCCAGGGTTGTGCTGGTTTTTCTGAGACTCTTTTCCAAAGCCTGGAGAGCTCAGCTTTCACAGGGAAGGTAAAATTGCACAACTGAGAACCGGTTCCTCAGAGAACATGAAACTTGGCACCTCCATGTGCTTCGCTGGGTTTCAGAGGGCATGAGCCAGAGCTGTGCAGGCCAGGGCAGTTCAGCTCTGTCACTGCAGAGCAGAATTAAAAGCTACAGTGGCAAAAGTCCAGGTGGTTTGGTCTGAGTCCATGTTTTCAGGGCGAGGTGGTTCTGTGGCTGCAGCTCAGTGACTGGGGTTGTTCTACTTCTGTTCCACACAGCAGCTGGAGTCTTTCACTTGTGTGGTTACAGAATATCCACAGACCAACTCCTGCTCACACAGACAGAGCTTGAAAAAAAAAAATCTTTAAACTTAGGATTTTTAGTTTTTTCACCATGGTCTGATGGAACATTCAATTATTGATGAGGATGTTGGCTATTTGCAACGAAACCTGACACGTTTTGTTCAGTTCTGCCACCTTTATGGCCTACTTAGGGCTTCCACTTCTTAGTCTGCTTTATTATTATTGTGTTTAATCTTCTGAGGAAAATGTTCTGCCAAACACTGAGCTCTGGGACGGAAAACCAACATGCTCTGAATTTTAATCCAGCATGTTATTTCAGTCATTATATTCTGAACTGAAAATGGTTTTCTGAGTTTAAAGAATGGAGCTAAATAGGGGGATGTTCACTGAGGGACTTTCTAGTGCTTTTAGAGGAACAGAGACTAATTCTTAGCTGGGGATTAGAAAAACTCTTGTGAGGAGGGAGCAGCACGGGAGTGCAGCGTGGCCGGGCTGGAACTGCCCAGGTCCTGCAGGGCCCAGGGGCGCCTGACCCATCTCTGTTGGGTTTCAGAGGGTGAGAAGATGCAGCTGAACGAGGACGACGACAACCTGTGCCGGATCTGCATGGACGCGGTGATCGACTGCGTGCTGCTGGAGTGCGGCCACATGGTCACCTGCACCAAGTGCGGGAAGCGCATGAGCGAGTGCCCCATCTGCCGCCAGTACGTCGTGCGCGCCGTGCACGTCTTCAAGTCCTAAGCCAGCCCCGGCTCCCCGTGGGCAGCAGTGCCGAGCCCCTGCAGCCCTCAGCTCCTCAGTTCTCAGTTAAACATGGCCATTTGAGCACCAGGGTCTGGAGTTTGTGAAAGTTTTTTCTACCCCCCCTCCTGCAGGGCAGGGCTGGGCAGGCCGAGGCCAGGCCTGTGTGCAGGGCTGGCGCTGACCCGATCACCCTGTTGTTGACTGTTGGAGTCAAAACTGTTTACAACAGTTCTTGCTCTCTTCTGAAGAATCTCCTTACATGTTCAGCACTCGGCAAGTGGTCAGCAAACACCTCTGCTTGAGCCTGTGATAGCCTGTGGTGTTCTTAGTGCATTAGAAGCAATGAATATATCAGTTGAATATTCAGCTTTTCTCTAACTCTAGAATGTACCTGTCCCGACACGGTGCCGGGGTCGGGCATGGCTGTAGGAAGCACTGCCATGAACTGTACCTGCACAGAAGCCCTTAAGCAATCTGGCTTTGTGCTGATTGCTCCTTCTGAATGTCTGTCATGACACAATGTGCTGTCTTGGCTGTTCTCTGTCAATGTACAAAACACTCCGTCACTTTGCAGGGCTCAGGGGCTGCACAGGGCTCTGCCAGGTGGGCTCCAAAAACCAGTTACTGGGTGGTTTTGGGTTTAGGAAGAAAATATATTTTTTAAAAGGGGTATTCTAGCAAACCATATTAGTGTGGTCCTTAATCCGCTCATGCCTGTTGTAACTATTACTCTGTGATGATTGTATTCCATGTGCCGACAGCCTGTTACTGTGAACACTGATCAGGGTCACCACCTCCTGCTGCTAACGTGGAATGTGTGGCATTACTGACCTTAACTGGGGAGGGGGCAGTTGGGAGCAGGGAAAGGAAACAGGTTTTGTTTAAAAACCTCCTGTTCAGAGACTTTCACCCAAGGCTGAGTCACCAAAACCAGCTTCCCAGGGGCTACTGGGGGCCCTGTGTTGCTGCCAGCCCTTGGCCCAGGGCTGAGCTGGGCTTTGTACCATCAGCACAGGTACAGGTCCTCTTGGAGCAGGAATTGTGTGGTCCTTGTAGGATATCTGTGAGTACCTGGGGAACAGAGGGGCAAGGGTAGGTCTTCTTGGGGATCCATGAGGATCCCTGTGGCCAAGCTTGGCCATGACAGAGTGGTTGAGTTCTCTGTAAAAAAAGAGGTGAAGAAGGACCCTGTCTCTCCAGTACAGTTATTCTTTAAGTTGATTAACATAGGAACAGTTTCTGTTTTGATTTGCCATGTGCCAGCAAAGTACCAGAGTCAGGGCTGGGCTTTGCTAGAACTGTAGGAGCTGAGGACTTGTCCCTCTGCTGCACTGGCACTGGCTCTGCTTTTTGTGAACAGTTAAGTTGGTGTGAAAGAGAGAAAGTTGCTCCTTCTCACACCAAACACAGCTCCAAGCTCTGCTGGGTATTTTTCAGAAGGGAGCAAACCTCTCAATGGCTTTATTTTTTAGAAGTAACTTTTTAATGGTACTTAATTCCTGGAGTCTGTCCAGCAGGGGGGCTAATGAAGACAGACATGCCCTCGGTGTTATTTCCATGCTGCTCATTAGCCACTCAAGCTTAATAAAGATTGGTGATGGGCTCCACCAGCCTCTGTCTCTTTTTTTTTTAACCAGCCCTGGAAGTGGTGATTACTCTGCTCAGGCTTTAATGCTTGAGATGTCAGTGCTCCTCAAGCTCACCCTGGGCAGATCCCTGCTGGGGGAAGGCAGAAGTGGATGTTTTGCTGTTTCCTCAGTAAAAAAGGCTTGGAATATTCTCAGAGAATGGGACAAAGACCACACACTCACTGCAGCCACTCCCCACCCTGGACAGCCCCAGCTCACCTTCCCCAGCCCCACAGGGGAACAGAAACGCGCAGAACCAGCACCTCTTTTTGTACAATTGTTTATACAAATTCAACAAAGGTAAAACTGCATCAGGAAGGTCTACGAAAACAACACCGTACAACAATGGCACTTATGAATGCAGAATTTTACAATCAGGAAATAACCATGTTATAAACCTTAAATGAGAACTCAACTCACACTTCAAAGAAAGAGAGACTACGTTTGACCATTTATTCTACTGCTGGACTCACTGTATAAATTAATTTTATATTGAGTACAAGAGCTCATGCTACAGAGTGAAACCCTCCTATGTGCAAAAGCTGAAATTGGAATTTTTTTAAAATTTTGAGAAAAAGGTGATTTCTATACAGATAAAAGTGTTTTACTTCAACTATAATTTACACCTTATTTCCACAACATGCTTATGTCACTTCTGAAGTATACAAAGCAGGATATAAACTTCCATTAAAACATGCTTTAAGTTGAAAGTATGAACCTACTTTTCCTGACCTGGGCACGTTTGTAGATAGATACTGTCTACGAAGTATAGGTTAAGTTCTCGCCTACCATAAGTAAAGATAAAAATTGGCAATCAAAACCGAAACACTGGTAATGCATTCAAACATTGCATAAATAATTTTTAAACAATTTTTGTACAAAAATAGTTCTGCATAATGTAAGATGTAACAAAACAAAACGTGTTAAGAAGGCAGAAATGCAGTGCGTGGTCCACTTGAATGACACCAACTTTTTTTTTTTTTCTTGTTTTAAGAAATGAAAAGCAGAAATCAAATTTACACTACCAAGCACATGCTGTGGTACTTTAAATAACAGTATTTCTTGGAGCTCAGTCCTCTTCCGGGTGTGAACAATTATCATCAGTAACAGTCGCCTTATGAATTTGCATAAGAGCCAGTGCAGGACATCCCAGGTGGACTGAATTAGTGGCACAAGTTGAAATTCTTAACATGGGTAGTTTCGCGTTGTTCTCGACAAGAGTTGTAAAATCCAATCGCGGCCTTTTCTGATATTCCAAGTTCCCAATTGAAAATAAAATCCCTACGTGTTCTTAGTCCCTTCCCCCCCTCGCCCCAGTATTTACACGAGTCCTTTAACTAACTCAGTTTTTGCAGAAGTTTTTCTTCCACTTGCCCGAACTGGACACTTACGGACATTTCCGCTATGAACTGCTCGCAGCCCTCCTTCGTCACTTGCTTGCAGTACCTCAGGTCGATCTGGCAGATATTCCCACAACGTTTGAAGTAGGACAGGCACTGGTCAGTGACCTTATTGCAGTCTGGGGGGGGAACAAAGGGCAGGAATTAACAGCCTGGCTTGGTTTGTTCTCAAACACGAGGACTGTTTATCCCGTATCCCGACCGCGGTCAGTCCTTTGTGCCCCTCCCATGGAATCCCAGGCTGCTCCATCGCCCATCTCAATCCCCACAGTTGTTGTGTAACCCGGGGGATAAATCCAAGCAGCCAGATGTGCAGAGTGCTGGACAATCCCCTGGGAGGATGAGCGTGTGCAGCGCCCGGCTCAGATCACGCACGGTACCACTCACAGCTGCCACAGAGGGGGTGACTGCCCTGGCAGCTGGGGGAGCCCGGGGAGAGGCCATTTACACCAGCAGCACATCCAGCTGCTGCCCAGGATGGGGGAGTTACACCAGGGCAGGGAAGAGCTGGATCAAACCCCTCACACAAGCCCAACACCACGGGCACTTCCCCTCCCCCTGTGTGTCCCTTACCTGATAAATTAATTTCCGTTAACGAATCCCGCGTGGTGGTTCCGACCGCGGTCAGCAGGTTAATAGACTGATCTGTCACGTGGTTACAGTAACTGAGATTGAGTTTGGAGAGCAGAGGCATGTGCCTGATGATCAGCCGCAGAGAGGCGTCTGTGATATCCAGCCCCGCCAGGCGCAGCTCCACGATGTTCCGTAGCTTGCTCCGGTTGTCGATCTGACCTGGAGAGTGGAGGCAGCAGGTCAGTGCCCCGAGTCCCACCCGCACTGCCAACATCTGCAGGCCTATGAAATGCACCGTGACACACAACACTGCTGCCCTAGGTCAACTTCACACCCTTCTGCCTGTCTGGAGCTTTGGAGGGGACATCAGCAGGAACACTTGTCTATTTTTGGAACAGGCACGTGGACAAAGCCACCCCCTGATTTCAAAACAAAAGGGATGAAAGTAACTGCAGGGACCCAGCGGAATTACAAGTCGGGAATAAGCAGTAGGCTGTGCAGTGCATGCCAGAAAGCAGATCCGATTTGCTCAAAATTTCACCTGAGCTGAAATCCGGGCGAATGTGGCATGACCCACAGAACTGCTCCTTCCCTGAACTGGAAGAAAGTGTTTCCATACTCTCTAAAGTACACCCGTTGCAGCCTGAAGAGAAGAAAGTCAGACAGAAAACCAGCACAGTGGCTCAGGTGATGGTTCAGCAGCCAGAGAACATCCCTGTCACCCTGGGGCTCCAGCCAGGAGGTGCTGCAAGTCACTGCCTCGAACACCCCATGGGTCAGCACAGCCCCAGCCCCGCCGCTGCCGCTCCGGGGGCTCCTGCCCGTTTGCTCCGAGGGGACGCAGCAGCAGGACACGCCCCAGGGGCTGGGATGGGGCTCCCACACTCTCCTCTCCCGTTACCTGGCCGGTTGTCCGTGGGCGGCGACAGGAGGTCTCTCATTTGTGCGTCTTTCAGTCCCTCTGCCCACTGCACGTCCAGAGTCCGCAGCAAAGGACAACTGGAGCTGCAAAGTGCTGACACTGCTATCCATGAGCACCCTGATAACAGCAGGTCCCGCAGACCTGCAGAGACACAAGAGGATTGAGTGTGTGGCCTTCCCAGAGACATCCCAGTGATCTCTGCTACCAAAGGCTGGACAACACTCCCAGCGCTTCAGGACAAGCAGGGACCCCGTGAGCCTCCTCCTGCCCAGCTCTCCATCTCTCCCACCACCTGGAACTCCCCAGCTGCGGGTGACCATCACCAGCCCCTCTGCTCATCACCTCAGCACAGGCCCTTTCCACCTGCTGGCCAAGACCTGCCTCAAATTATTTTAAGCAAACATGTCAAATAATTTTGGGCCCATTTTAACCTGCTAATGCTTCATTTTTCCATATTTACACCCCACCCAGGAGAATCTACTCCTCCCCTATGACACCCAATCCCTGTAGACCTTCCCCACAGGTTGCAGTTTAGATACAAACTGGTTTGCTAAACTTGGTGATCAAAACACATCACTTACCTGGTAGTCTGTTGATAAGCCAACTCAGCTGCTTTTTAGATATATTTGTCCAGCTAAGATCAAGAGTTACAGGCTGTCTCCTAATAATGCCACTAAGCATAAGTGGAGTGATGGATTTACAATGGTTTAAATCTATTTTGGTCCATAATCTTTTGTCACAGCACCTACCCAAAAAGAAAAAAAGCCAACAGCACTTTATTTGGCACTTGTTTGGATTTCCACAGGGCTTTAAAAGTGTCATTAAACAGTAGGAAAAACTACAGCAGTTAACTGAAAATAGCAAAAATAAGGCCTAGTGATGCTAAGATAAGCACAACCCCACACAATGTTACATAAGTTTCAAGTTTCTCCATCAAATACATCCTGCAATAAAGCATGGAATTATTTCCAGAGAATTACAAGTGTCAACAACTTCAGATCCCATTTTAAGTCATCCCAGCACTTAAATGAAATCCATTTTCTAGCTTGACGACAAGCCACTGCTTCTTCCTTACCTTCTGACTATGAAGCCTGGTTTTAAATAATACCCTCATGATTTCCCCTGTGCTTTCCTTACTTAAAACCAGCGGATTTGGTAAAACAGATCCCCTCCTCTCCTGTTCTGTGTGTTTGTGTTATTTCTCTCCATGTGGCTTATGCATTTTTTCGCTCTCTTTATGGTTTTCTAAGGGCAACAACATCAAGTCCTGATGAGTGTGCAGGAATCTGCATTTTCTCAGGTTTTTTTCTGTTAGCAAATACCGTATTTAAGTGGAAAATGCATTTACAGCTTTCAGCGACACCAAGAAGCTCCACAAACTGCCTCACTGAATTATCAACCTCTCAACTTGTCTGGACACAAGTTTTGTTGTGCTAGAAAGGAGCCTGTTACAGTCTGTCCATGTGAGCATATGCAGGAACCAGGGACGAGTCACAACAGCCACGAGGCTTCACTGCAGGTTCAGTGAAACCTGTAAATCTGTGCACTAAAGCTGCTGCTGCCGAGCAGCCACTGACTGTGTCAGGGCTCACACAGGTACCCCGAGCACAGGGGACATGCTGTGAGTAAGCACCATGAACAAAGGATCCCTCCATGACATGCTCTGCTGGCTCAGAACACAGGGAACAGGTTTGTTCTCCGTGTACCCTCCACAGGGAGACAATCAGCACGGCCCTTGTGAGGAGCACACCGGGGGCACGGCAGGGTCCTCACTATCTCAACAGATATTTAATAGCTGAACTGAACAAACGTTGGCCATCAGCAAGTCCTGGGGCAGAATGACACCAGACTGGCTGTTCCAGCAGCAGGAACACTGTGGTGTGTGACTGCAGGACAGGCTGCTCCCGAGCCCGGCAGGCTGACACCGAGGCTGACACAGCTCCCATCAGAAATGCTGGGAACTGCTGTTTCTGAGAAAGCACCATGAGATGTGAGACATGCTGCTTCTCCAGCCACTGCTGGTCACCCCTTCTCCTCAGGCTCACCAGCGATTCAGGGACAGCTCTCTCCAGGAGACATCAGTGCCTCCCTCACCCGCTGCCCTGCCGTGCCCATCCCACCACACACACGACCCAGCTCGTTCCCCGCCCTCCTTACCATCTGTTCCAGGTCTTGCAAACTCTCATACAGATGCACAAGTCTCTATGACTGAGGTAGCTAAAGACAGCCATCCAGACTTCCCTCTGCATCACGTGGGCTGCCCCATCATCCAGGGGGAGCGAGTCCGGAGGGGGGCTGATGGGAGGAGGCCGGATAACGTGCCGCTCCATCTGGATGCATTTGGGGGGCGAGAGCGAGGGCGGGGGCCGGGTGATCCCGCGGGGTGTGCTGCGCAGGCTGGGGATGAGCTGGTGCCTCAGCTCCCGGGGGGTCCCATTCAAGCCTTTGCTGAACCTGTGGAGTCTCTCGCTGTTGTTCAACGCACGCTTGGGTTCCTCGTTCTCGCTCTCGGGTTCGGATTTGATGGGTTGGTGGTTCTCATTGGCAAGGCTGTTCTCGGTTTTTTGGATCTCCTGGTTAAGCTCCTTGCTGAGCTCCTTGCTCAGTTCCTTGTTGGGAAGCCGCCTTTTCCTCCTCATCTTGAACTTCTTCTTGTCCCTGGGCTCGGCGCCCTCCGTGCTGGGCCCCGCGGTGGGCGAGCTGGACCGCGACTGGTCGCTGTCCTTGGACCTGGGAGGTGCCTCTGGCAGCTCATCCTCAGGCTCCTGCTTGAGGCGCCGCAGGGGCTTGATCATGGCAGTTCGGTCATCTGGAGCCTTCCACGATCGCCGCTGGAAGGGAAGAGACAAGGGCTGACTATTGGAGCGAGAACGTTCCCAGCAGCACTTCCCTTCCCTTCCCGTGCGGATGCTCCGCACAGGGAGCCCTGCCCGGGGGGGCCAGGCCGCCTGCCAGCGCTGGGCCCCACCCATCCCAGCACCAGGAACATCCACCGGCCAAAGGGATCAAGTTCAGGTGCCAACATGGATGAGCAGTCCAGCTATTGGCTCGCTGGGCTCCAGGAGTGATAAATGGATTTATTCACCCTGCAGAATCCTGCAGATTCCAGGGCCTCTCCCATTACCCAGTGGACCATTTATCCACTGAAGATCAGCAGCTTTGTCCCCAGTGAGCCAGAACCACCCAGGCTTGGCAGACAGTCACTGGGCATCCAATTCAAATTCTGCCCCAGCGCCCTCATTCCAAAGGGTCATTTCTGAAAACTGTGGAATTGCAGTTCCTGACCCACAGTGTGGCTGGGCCTGCAGAACCTCCTTCAGTGACCTTCAGCTGCTCCCTTACACCCTTACCAAAATCTGCCCATCCTCACACACCACTGCCTCCAATGCCTGCAGAACAGGGAATGTGACTGACACTCCTGATGCACCTTGGGCTGCTGAGCCCTCCTGCTGCCACCAGCCCCATGTGGCTCACAGGGCTCTGTTGGCACCTTCCTCCTGCCCCAGACCCTGCTCACAACAGCAAACTGCTCCGCACTTGCTCCCATGAATCCCATCTCCCTTCCATGCACACCAGGCAGTGTTTAAGACACATGAACCCAGACCTCAGAAGGTTTCAAGTCTAATCTGATCACTCCAAGCAAGAAAGAGCTGTTAAAATGAAGTAGCTCTAATAAGAGATCTGGGCTGGCAAGAAGAGGGGAAGTGCTGTGAACACTGTTGTTTTAGAAGGCTCCTGGTTTTGCTTTCCCAATAAACTAATTGGATCAGGTCAGTGGCTGTGCTCCCTCTCGTGCTTCAGCCTGCGGAGAAAGCTGATCACCCTGCCTTTAAATTAACATATTATAAAGGGAGAGGTCACAGTAAGTTAATGACAGGTTAGAATAAAAACATTACAACATCAGCCCAGTGGCAGTTTGCAGCAGCCCTCACACAGGGCACTGATGAGCACTCTGCTTAAAGGCACTGGAGTTCTGATCCTGCCAGGCTGAGAGAGGGGAGCAGTACCTGTGTGCCAGGCCATCCCTGGGGGGTCAGCAGGGACCCCAGGCATGTGCTGTGGTACACACTGCTGAGGGGCTGTGTGTCAAGGGCAGTATTCACCCACACAGGAAGAGCCAAACACCAGTACAGAAACAGAACTTTTTTCCTTGGGTCATCAAAACACAGCTGGTTGCTGTATTTTAATATGGGACACCAGAGGAGAAAATGTAAAACAAGACATGCAGCTAAACTACCCTGGAGTTAAAGGTTTATGTGAGAGAGATTCTGTGATTTCAAGATGTAAATGGGATAATAAGTGCCTGCAGTGACACAAGGACATGACTGAGAAACTGGCTCACCACTGAGCTCACGTGAGAAGGGACTAAAAGGGATTGAGAATCTACCTATTAAAAAGGCAAAGTACCTTCTTCCTGAAGTTTGTCATTTCAGCTGTTGGAAGAAAGAAAAGTAAAATCCCCAACACAAACATCTGTTGTGCTGTCTGAGAAGGTTTGGGAGTCCAAAGGGATGGGAAAGAGGGAGCATGGCCAGCAAGCAGTAATGCATGAACTGGTACTGTGAATTTTGCTCTTTCACTCCACCAAAGCTGCCCCAAGCCCTACACTTGCCATCCTGCAGCATTCCCACTGTCTGACCTTGCAGGACTGTGACTCCCACTCCTGGTGAGCTCCACATGCAACACAAATCCAGCCCGATTCTGACTGTACAGCCATCAGTCATGAGACAAATCTGAGCCTCTGCAAACCAGCAGCTTGGAATCCATATGACATTCAGAGTGTCCCTGCCTGGCCCAAGAGCCCTGACTGTCACATCCAGGGACAAGCTTCCACAAGGCTGCTGGGAGCAGCCCCTGCTCCCTGCAGGCACCAGAAGGTGTCATTTCCAAAGTTCCCAGTGTGGCACATTCCCAAATCAGCCCCAAAACAGCTGCCAGGCGCCACCACGTGGAGAAAGATGAAAAGGTTTCCATGAAAAATTCATTTTCACCTTGTTCCTACTCTGAGCACCTTGCAAAGATTTCTCAGTTAAAGTGGGTTTTCTAGTATTTTGAATAAAACAACAGCCATATCCCAATGTTTTCAGCCTCTGAACATCAACCCAAGAGTCACTGCTCCAGCCACTGTCCTGTCAGACCAGCAGACTTCACAAAGGAATGTAAAACATCGCAGTTCCTTTGGGAACAACCTGGGATTCAGGATGAGCTCTGAGCCCCAGCCAGCCCACGGAAGGGGTGTTGTGCCTTACCCGCTTTCTCATGGTGGGTTCCTGGGACTTCTCGAATTTCCTTTTCCTCCACAGATGCACCTCGTCGGACTTTCTCCTCAGGATTGAGTCAACTGGAGCCTTTTTGGAATGTTCCTCCGATTTCCGCCTGGGAGTTTCCTCGCAGTCCCCTTTCCGTTTCGCAGCATCTGTCACTTCCTTGTTGTCTCTGTTAATTTTCTGCTCCTTCAGCAACGAGCCCGGGAGATTTGATGCGTATTTGAATCCTGGTCCGCGCTTTTGCTTGTACACCAGAGAGACACAAAACACAAGCCAACTTTATACCTTATGCATCTCTCAGCTCCTCAAGCTGCCACCAACACTCTGCTGGGTTGGTCTCTTTGTAACACACAGAATGATTATCAAGGGTTAAAGTTTCAGCCTTGGTAAAGTTATTTTTCTAACGACACACTTGCAAGTGTCTGTCTCAGTTTGCAAAGAAATAAAGTTTCACTAATTCCAACAGAGACTCTGGGTTTTGCATAATTGCTTCTGAATTTTTAACCTACTGTAAAGAATTTTCCTTGTTGAAATTAACGTGCAGCAGTGCACAGAACTAACCTAAATATTCCCCAGGTTCCGGGAGAAGCGTTGCCACATGGAACAAGAATACAAAACCAGAATCATCATGGGATCATCACAGAATCCTGGGATGCTCTGGGTTGGAAGGGACCTTAAAGATCACCTAGTTCCAACCCTCCACCATGGGTAATTAAGCACAAAACCAAAAGCTGGTATTGGGCAAAATTATATTTACAAGCCAGAGGGGACGCTTGAGATTTTGTATCTCATTCCAGCACCACTTATTCCCATTAAACTCACTTTTCCAGTTTTCCCTGCATGGTTGCACTTTGGACACTCCCAGCAGTTCGGCAGCTCATCGTTAACCACACCATCCGATTCCTTCACCTGTGGGAGAGACACAACTCCATTCACAGTCGTGCTGAAAAAGCTGCACGATCATTCCAAGGCATTCTGTACAGCTCATTGTTTTCTTGGATCAACTGCTGCCCTCCCAAGGGCTGAGCAGAGACACCCTGAGCAGTGCAGGTGCTGCACCAGACCTGGGTCCTGCACAGCCCCCCTGCTGCTGCTGACAACAGGAAGGAAGGCACTCTGGCCAAAGGGGCACCTGACAAAGGGTTCAGCTCTGGGCTTTTTATGAAGGTCAGTGCCAACCCCAGTTAACACATTCTGCTTTTGGAAAAACACCCCAACAGCCCAAACCAACCCCCAAACCCCAGGACTGCAGTCACAGCATCTCCACACATCCTCCCACACCATGTATTTGCACATCCCAATCCCGAGTCCCCTCCCGGTGAGGCACAGGCTGATCCTTCCACAGGCAGGATTTCTCCCATACACGTTCTCACATACATTAATCCCATTGGGCATTTTTAGCAGCAAAGCTCCCTGCACTGTAATCAAGTGTTCCTTAAAATACTTTTCTTTCTGGATCAGAACTAGCAGTCCCAGGCCTCCAGCCCTTAAGCCCATGTGCCAGTGGGAATGGTGGCTGCCAAGTCAGCTCGACAACAGGCACGTTTGTTCACAAGACCGGACACATGGAGGCATTTTTAGGGTTTCTCACACCCCCAGATCCTCAGCCAGTGTAAGGGAGAGAACGGCTGACAACTCCACTACCTCTGAGACTGACATTTTGCTTTCTGAAAGAAAGCTCAGTGTTTTATGCTCAGTGTTGTTACACTCCAATAAAAGCAGAGTCCTACCCCATGCAGCTGGAAAGCTGCTGGTTTCTGAATTTCCACACAGGAGCTTGGATTGCTTCCCAAACAGGAGATAGGTGTTTCAGAAAAGACATAAGATACACCCTCGACACAAACACACGCTCACTGATGGCACATTCCCGTTTAAGAGTTTAGTTACATATTCAGAAAAAAAACCTTGGGGGGAAAAAAAAGAAAAATATTAATTTATTACTACTGTAGACAACAAAAACATGCTGCTGCCCAGACCAACAGCTGGGCACTGGCAGCAGCAGCGCAGTAGCAGGAGACAGGAACAGGCAGAGGCAGGGACCTGCAGATTTTTCATGTTTCTGAAACATTTCCTTTTCTCCTCCCAGCTCAGGGAAAAGGTACTGGCTGTGCGGGAGCAAGCCCTTGGATTTAGGAACTGCTTCCTCAAGTCCCTGAGCCAGACAGTAGCCATTCTAGTTTCACCATCCAGTGAGAGTGATGACATGTCAGTCTCTCAGCAAGTCTCCTGGAGTTAATAAATGAGTAAATGAAGTGGGCAGAATTTAAATACTGGTTTTATCACAACTGTGTGCCTTTGAACCTTCTTTCCCATGGTAGGTGTAAGATACTCCAGGAGTTGTTGTATACATCTCTGCCTCGGGGGAACAATCCCTGGCTCGAGCCCAAGTTGGGAACAAGTTATTTCCCGCACTGAATATAGAACAAGTGCTGCTGAAGGGAAAGCATTACAGCTCTGTCCCTTCTGTGAAGTTTAAGGAACTGAACAGATGTGGGGAACTGTAAGCAAACTAATTAGACACACACAGACCTGCCACTGAATGTGTCCCAAGCCTTTCAGGCTGGGTGGGAGCCAGTTCCAAGTGTTTGTTGCAAACAGCAGGGGGGTGTCGGAGCCGCAGGGAGGTGTCACAGAAACCCCCCTGCAGCACAAGGTCAGCAATCCACAGAGTGTCAACAGGAGACCTCGCTGCTCTGAAATCTTCCTGTGAGGGATACGGACACCCCAGGATGCTGATCTGGCACCACGAGGGACAGCCAGGAATTCTGACAGTGCCAAGACTGAAACAGGCAGCGAGACACACCTGGGCTGAAGCTGTGCTGGAAAAGGCCTTGGTATTCCTGCTGTTCTGACAAGGCACCTAAATATTCACCTTCACCATAATTATTATATCCATCTGAGATGGAAAAGAATGGGCTCCTACTGAGGAACAGGAACCCCTTCTCCTTTGGGAAACAGCATCAGGTGCTGCACTCACATGTGCTAACCAGTACCAGCAATCTGGAATGTGGGAAGAAAAATTCACCACTCGTGGTTCAACTCGAATGCTCCATAACAATGAAAGGCAACGTTCATCCCAAAAGCTCAGGAGCTCCCCTTGGAAACAGTTCTGTGCTCATGAAACACTCCCCAAGATCATTTTCATAAGAAACTCGTTCAGCAAAACAAGCATTTGTGTTGCTGGTGTATTTTCAAGGAAAGAAGCATGTCAAAACTTCCCAGGACATGGCTCAGCACGTGGAACAACCTGGTTGTCCTTAATACCACTCCAATGCAAGGGATCCAGGGAGCCCCTCAAGGCTGTGTCAGAGCATAGGTGCACCTGAGCTGCCCTTAATTTAACTCCTCAGAGTGTCATCCTCTGACACTGCTGATTCATGGAGAAAACCCAGCACAAAACATGTACAGCCAAATCAGGAAGCTGGAGGAGGAGGGACTTCAAACCAGGAACAACCTGCCCAGGAGAACAAATCTCCCACTGCATGTGCCAAACTACTCCACAAGCTCTGGAGATGCACCTTAGAGGGAGTTCACTCCACATGGGAATAAGCCAGGAAAGGACATCCTCTCTTCACTGATCCAGTTTATTCCAGACTCCCTGACCCTGAGATCAGCTCAGTTGGTTAGAACATGGTGCCAATAACACCAAGATCATGGGTTCAATCCCTTTATGGGCCATTCACTTAAGAGTTGGACTCGATGATCCTTGTGGGTCCCTTCCAACTTGGAATATTCTGTGAAATATTCAGTGACATGTACATTTGCAAGATATTTAGTTGGAGATGACCGACAGTTCACATGGTACTGCTATTTCCCAAGTGGGACAGGAAGGGACTTTCCCTTGTGGGCAGCCAAAGCAGCTGCCCTGGGGCTGGGGCTGCATCAAAGGCTATTTATGGGCTCCATCCGCTCCATCCTCAGGGCTCAAGGGCTCGAGCAACATGTAAACATGGCAACAGATTTCTGTCTTGCAGGAAATCACAGAACCTGGGAATAAAGAGCAAGGAGGGATCCGAGGAAGAGACTCCATCTTCCTTTTGCTGTTCCCCTGAGCAGCTTCATCTCTCCTTCCAAGACAATTCTGAAATCCTAACAGTGCCCTTTTGCCTCAGTAAATAAAGAGTCCCAGTTACCTACAATTTCAGCTCAGCAGAAGCACTGAGAAATCAAAATACAAAGACATCAGACACACAGTAAATCTCCCACTGCTTAATTGTTCTTAGTTACCAAAAGAGCACTCAGACCACCATGCAGGTGTAAGAGAACAAACAGCACTTGCCTGATTTCACAGACCTGACCCACATCCTGTACACCTAGTCCCAAATGTAGTATGAGGAGAGGAAACAACACTTGAACTGCCACGAGACAACAAGTGTGTCCTCTGGACTCAGCCCTGAAGTGTCACTGACACTGCAAAGCCAGAAATGGGGGAGCACAGGGCACTTCCAGCAAGGACAGGGAACAGCAAAGCAGCTAAAATTAAGGCACCTCTGACAACAAGCAGCTCCTTCCCCTCCTTCACCAGCCCCCGAAGCCTTGTTCTAGGCAGAGCCAAGCAAGCAAAGCTCCCTTTCAGAGCCCATCTGTGGCAGGAGCTGTGAGCACCAGTTCCATGAATCAGGGAGACAGACACAGCTCTGCTTTGCCAGCTCCCCATGTTCTGCTCTAATAAATGACAGCACAGAGCTTGGTGCAACACCACATACAGAGCCAAGGGAAATGAGAGACCAGGAGAGCTTCACCCCAGGCCTGCATAAGGAACAGACATACCTCTCCTCCCTGAGATCCCAGAAGGGCCCAAAAGCTGCTTTCTGGGGCATGGTGTGTCAGAACACATTTGCTTTGGCAAATCACTTTAACCATAAACAAATCAGCAACAGGAAATGGCTGATCAGCTGAAAGAAACCAGCTCTGGAGAAAGGCAGCTTCTAAATGCTAATGCACAAAGTTATGCCCAAAATGACACTTTTGTTACCAGTGAAGAATACAGCTGCTCACAGGGCTCGAGTCAGCCAAGGGTGAGCACTCCTGCAGCCTGACACTCGCTCAGGCTGTTCTCCAGAGCTGCTCTCTTCATACTCCAACACTTGCTCATAACATCTTTGGAGCCAGCTGCCACCCAAAGGCACATCTGTGCCTGGGCCAACACGAGCAGCAAACTGCTCCTCTGTACTGTGGGACACGGGGAGGAGCTGCTGACACAGAGTTGGGGCTATCCCATCCAGAAGGACAGGCAGATTGCTCTGTCCGCCCCATCCCAACAGAAACAACTCACTTCCTTAAAACAAGAGGCAAAAAGAAAGAAAAACAAAAACCCACAAGACCTTTGCATGCACATCCCCCTCAGGGTCATCCAAAGCCAGCCTGTGTTCACAGGGAATGCTGCTACCTCAAGGACCCCACCTGCCAGTCAGGGCTGTGTTTCACCCTGCTCCTCACACCAACTCTCTGCTCACTAAAGAGTCCAAAGATGAAAACCTAAAAGCTTCTCGTTTTCTGTGCACTACATTTACATGAAGGTGATAACTAATGCAGCTTTTGTTTCCAACGTGTATCACATCCTTGTACTCACCTTAAGGCATCCTGGGTGTATGATTTCATTACAAATGGAGCATTCCATTAGCATGAGATTAAACTTGCTCTCCTCCTCTTCCACAGTGTCCTCCTTCCCAGCTTCTCCACACACCAGACACACAGCAGTATGAGGCAACACCGGCTGTTTATGTATCAGAAAGAATTGATCAGGACACAGAAACAGAACTCAATATGCATTTACAGTATCCTCATTTCAAAGAGGAGATAAATAGGGATTAATTGTGCAGACTGTCATGAAGGCAAGAAAAACTGGTAACAAATTGGGGTTGGGTATCCAGACCAAGCACCACAGGAAACGTTTCACCAAAGTGCCCTCCCTGCAGCAACACAGATTCATGGAGCATTCCAGGGATGGATGAAAATGCATTTTTGGAGGGTTCCTTGAATCTGTGAGCTAACACAGACATTGGCATGCAAGTCACTTCGCCAGTGTACAATGGGAGGGGAAAGAAGCAACCTAGAACATCACTATTCACATCCATTAGCTCTGCAATCCAAGCAGAGCTTTGGCAGTTCCCCTATTTTACAGGCAGGGCAGACAGATGTTATGGGACCTGATCCAGGTCTCACAGCAAGCCCACAACAGAACCAAGAACAGACCCTTTCCTGACTGACAGTCCATTATCCAGGGCCCTGCTCCCAACCTGAGCACTGCAAAAACCTCTGCACTTAGAAAGAGGATTCTCTCCTGCAAGTGTCACAAGTGGGATCACACTGATTTTTTAGTTTTCTCTTCTGCTGAGGCAGAAAGGGAACTGCAGCATCTCACAGATCTGTCACCCATGTCAAAGCACTGAAAGCCACTCTAATTAAAAAGCCACCTTTCTGGTAATGATTAACAAACTTCTGCTTTGCAGCAATAAGGTGTAATAAACCTCATTACGAAAAGGAAAAGGAAGATCCTAAACTGACCATAATGGGAAGTGCAATCGATTAGGCTGCAAGTCCTTAACCATTACACAGCCAGAGGCAGAGATGTGGCTTTTCATGGCAAGATCTCTTGTAGAGATATAAAATAAAAAATAAAGTCTCTAAGTGGATACCTGCATACCAACCCAAATTTTGGCAGCAGCAGAGCATCCTTCAGCACATTTCAGGCTGGGAGAAGCCCAGCTGCAGTAAGGCATTACAGGGCACAGTGCTCTGCCCCACACCCCAACACCTGATCCATTAGCTATGGCAACACTTCCCTGCCTTCTCGTGCCAGGACTTACCCACGCTCCACTTTAAAAGCATTTTGCAAATACTATTTCATTCCCACCCTTCCTCCAAGCACAAAATAGGAATCCCCAGGATCACCAGTAGGTAAACCAGAGAAAAGCCAAGCTGTCCAGGGCTCTGTCCACTTGTTTTGTCTGATCTCCCACACAGGTATTTATATTCACACCCAAGAGCAAACATCCCAGGAGCAGGACAGTTTTTCTTTCTGGGAGCAAGGGTGTCTAGGGAACCTCCTCTGTGTCCCACTGAAGGGCTGGAACAGCAGCTGCACTGTAACAGCTCGTCCTCCCGGAGCCTCACATTCCCTTCAGACCCATTCCATGCAGCAAAGTGTGTCCCAGGCACTCCTGCTTCCCTTCCTGACTGAACTGGTGACGCAGAGGAGGTTCCTGCTCTCCGAACAGCAGTACAGTCAGCTCTCTCAAGGCTTCTGAGTTTAATGAAAGTCTGCATCTAGTTAATATTGTCAATGTTATTAACCAGAGGAAAACACAATCCCAGAACTGCAGGGATCATTACTTCCACAGAGCCTTGCTTCCACATCTTTTCAGCAGGTTTTTTTTGGGCTGGAAGCTGTTTGATAGGTACCACAATATATTGCTACTGAATTGTTAGAGAACAAGAGAAAAGATAACAGGATTGCTTGTAGAAATGTAAAGCACCTTAAAAGTTACAACTGTTCAACTTGTTAATTTTCTGGGCCTTTGTTGCTCTAAGAGAGTTTTTAATAATCCCCCTGATATTTACACCAACCTACAAAGGGCAGAGATGTTGTTTTCAATGCATGTGAGGGTAGGACAAGTAATCAAGAGTCCCCTGGCTAGCAAGCCCTGTGCTCTAACCACAGCTTCTGGAAATAAAACTCTAGGCACCAAGAAGAAAAATAAACCTTCATTGGGAAGAAAGAGGGTGACTACACTCAGCTAGAAGAGAACCCAGATCATCTCCAAAGGGCTCAGCCTGTGTTATCAAGAGTGGAACAGCTTAGTATGAAAGTTTCCTTCATCAGCAAGGATGAGAAAGCTCACTGCAGCCCTAATTTAATCCTTCTACTAAAAAGGCAGCATGATTTCACTACTTCTAGCCCCTGGAGAATAATAAATTCTTCATCCATGCTGTTCAATTCATGCCACACTCCAGGAAATCAAGTGTTCAAAGAAAAGACACTGGAGCTGCAAAAGCACTCTGCGGAAAGGTGGATATTCTGTGTGCTTTACTGAACGATCCAGCAGTGCTGAACCCAATCCTCTATGTCAGGAACAGTGCAGAGCTTAGAACAGGACATGGAGTGAGCTACCAGAAGCAACTACTGGAAACCTGCAGCACTTATCAGTTTCTTATCAGTGTCAGGCAAAGTCATTTAATGGCTCCACTTCAGCCTTCTCATCAGAATTAAAGGAAAAAACCCAAATACTAAGTGAAAGGAACTGGAACAAGAGAAATCAGTAGAGATGGGGTGATATTGCAGTTATGAATAAACAACATTCCTTTCTTTAAAAAAACAACAACAAAAGAAACCCGAACCCTAAACAACAGCATAAACAAGACCTTCCAAAGAATTAAGATAAAAGCTAAAGCTGATTTTTAGCCTTGAACGGAGGCACTGCAGACATGAGACTGGAGGAGAAGCTCCACAACAGTCAGCACGGCAGCAACAGATTCAAAAGCTGCTTGAACAACTTAATGGAAGATTAATCTGTCAATATTTGTTAAATAGAAAGCTATCACCTGTGACTCAAGAAGCTTCTAAGCAATGTATCACAGGAGCCCAGGAAACAGACTCCCTGCTTGCCCTGTTCTGATGCTCTTTCCCTGACAGCCATTTCCAGTCCCTGAGGAAGACAAGACCGTGGACTGATGTCTCATCTGGATCAGACCCTCTGCTCTATGCCTAAGTTAACAGCAACCAAACTGAAATTCAGATCTCGGGTAGCCTGGGGCTGGGGTCACCAACACCAGCATCTTGGAGGATGCTGGTCAAAGATTTCTCCACATCCTAATTTGGTTGTGTAGCTAAGACGGTAAACATGGCTGCAAGGCAGTTTTTCCTCAGGAAATTTTGAGATCCAAATATGCCTCTTCTCCATTTGAATCAGAACTTCCCACTCTTCCCCTTCTCCCCCAACCCTAGTGTTTCAGTGCGATCTGAGGGACAGTTTCTGATGTACTGATAATCTCCACTTCTCTACTGCTGAGAAGGAAAGCTGTGCTATTAAGTTTTTAGTAGCATTGTGGTTTAAGATTTGGGGAGGATGAGAAGTGCTGGGAAGAAGGGATCTGAGCTGAGAGGGGCAAGGATTACACATCCCCCGATGCACTTCAAGACTCCTCAGAGCAGAGCAGAGGTGTCGGCTCCCCACCCCGTCAGCAGCCAGCAGAGCGAGGAGCAGCTCCAGGCACTCACCGCGATGCACTGCCTCATGATGCAGGACTGCTTCATCCTGCCGGGGCCCCCGAACTTCTTCATGTCCTTGCAGAAGTGGCACTCGCCGCACTCCGTCCGCAGACACGCCTCGCACTTGCGGCATCGCGTCCTCCTCCGCCGGGCGCCCGCGGTCGTCCGGTTGGCCGCGAGCTTCACCGCAGAGGCCGGGCCCAGCTTCCCCTTGGGCCGCCCGACTGCCCTGTTCTGGAAGAGCCAGACACACACAAGGTCAATCGCACATCCCGCTTCCCAGCTAAACCACAGGACTTTCGTGGACAGGAGTTGTGGGCACCTCGGGCAGAAAACCGACAGGTGTTCCAGAATTACAAACACGTCGGTCATTAACACTCGGCAGAGTCACACCATCGCTCTTAGAGCTCAAGGAGTGCTGTTAACTTTCCACTAAGAGACAAACTGTAAAAAGACAAAGAAATCAGGACATAAATGAGAGATCCCAAACCCAGAGCAAGCCCATTCCAGGAGGAGGGTAGGGAGAATCCATTTACACACAGTTCAATGCAGGACCAAGTCCCGAGCAATGTGCTTGGCTTAGGTCAAGAGATTATCTGTGTCAACACTGAGCTCTTAGATTTGTGCTCAGGTTAAGCCAGAAGGTCTGCTTTCCTCCATTGGAAGTGGAAGAATCCTAAGGGGCAGCAAAAGTAATTTTGAGGTTACAGCAGAGAAACGCCCAGTAATGGTCAAGCCCCAGCAATCTCCCTAAAAAACCAGGAGACCATCAACTACTGCCAAGTGATTAAGTAGGAAATAAAACACAAATGCTAAAAAACCCTTCCAAAGTATCTCCCCTCATATCCAACACCAGCAAGTGCTCAAAAATAGAACACCAACCGATGCTGTGCAAAGGCTAAAAAGGGCATCCCAGGTCTAGATTTCCATGACCTTTAAGAGAGAAGCTAAAGGAGCATGAAAAGATTTGAAATGATTAGGTTAACTGCAACATATTCACTCTGGACATCCAAATTTAACGTTCTCATCAGAAACTCCCTGTTATACACAAGAACTTGCAGCTCAAGCCAAACTTCATTAAATACCATGTAATTGTATGGGGCTAATTATGCAAGAATTGGCTTGGCTCATTCTGACCACTGACAGCTTTCTTCATAAAGATGATAATAACAGGACTGCAAAGTTCATCTGGTTTAGCATTTATACAACTTTTCCACTTTCTGCACATCTCAGCATCTGACCAGCAGACCAGCCAGTTTCACTTTCTGTTCCAGCTGAATTCTGGGCAATCACTAAGGTAGGGGCAGGTTGGCTGTAGGAAGCCATGAAGAAATTCCACCACAGATTTTAAGAGGTGTGGAAATATTTCCACTTGGTTCTACAAAAGCCTCCCTAAGTGTCCTGCTACACAACCCTGAAGAAAAGCCACACTGCTGAGTATTTGATCTTCCTCCCAGCTGACTTAGCAAAGCTCCAGTGACTCTCTCTAAGCTGCAGAAGAGTGCTGATATTTTAACAGCCTCCATCCCAGGAATCTCAGTGCTGGGAGCACAAAGAAGCCAGGAGTTAGACTCCTTAAGCTTTCTCTCCTACAGACCTTCGGTAGGTGGGAGAAAACACAGGCCATGAGGTTACACAGATTTCAGCAAGTTTTTAATTCCACTTCTCGGGAGCAGATTTTGCTCCGTGTGCAGGTTCAATCCCACTGTGCTGTGTGAACACAGACAGCACAGCTTCCTTCCCATCCCCAACCACACCGGCCGCCTGGATTTCAGATCAATGTCAGACACTCTAAAGAATAAATATTTACCTCCTAGACCAACTTTCCAGCCTCTCAAGGATAAAGTCGTCTCTGGCAGGACTGGCTTAGAGGCAACCTAGATAAGAGATAATTTTCTTCCTCGGCATGAATCACTCCTCCGTTCTCTCTATTAGTCTCCTTCCACAAGGAAGGGACATCACGAACCAAGGGCTGGATATCAGCGGGAACAAGTTAAACCAAAACATGTACAACAACTTGGGCAAGTTCCCCTTGGCCAACAGCACATGGAAGACACTGTGAGCACCTGACTCCTTCCCATGGGATGGAACATGATTAAGTTTAAGGAGGCAAACAACAGCTCCGACACCATCAGAATGGTGTTTTTAAAAGCAATTGCTTTCAAGGAAGAATCAAACTCGGTGCTTTTCCAGCTGAAACACAACTCCTGCTTCTGCCACAGTAAAACAAGCCAAGTCCTAATTCTGAGGACAGCAGTTTAAGTGCCAGGACACTACAAAGATGCAAGAGGTAAAAAGGCATTGCTTGAACACAGAAGCTGAGAATCCTAAAAAAACCCCACAAAAAAACAACAAAAAAGCAGGAAGATGAAGGTACAAGAACAAATCTGAAGCCAGACCACAGCACATAACACAGATTTCCTTACAGATCAGCAGCACAGGGCAGAGGTGCAGACCTGGATCTCACTGTATCCAACACTTCTTAACTACCCAGACCTCTTCACTGCTCGTTAACATGTTCAAGCAATTGTACTAATTTACCAACCTACCAATCCTCAATCCAAGCCACGTTTTCACTCCAGGATGTTGAAGCCAGCAAGGCTAGAGAGGCCTTGCAGGAATTCCCACTAGTATCCAGTTTCAAGGGGCTCCAAAGTGGGCGCTTAAAAACCTCCACAGAAGAAAATCTGGCCTGTGGGTTGCTATCCCAGAAAGGGGCTGGGATTCAAGGGGGTAGAAGGAGCCTCCAACATGGCTTGGGGTTTATTTAGCACATGGCAGACAGCCAGATAAATTCCAGGTCGATGTTAGTGAGGAGATGCTGCAGGATTTCCAGCTCAGACTGCAGTTTTACAACGTACCAGCCCTGGTAGTGAATCGAGGTAGATTTCCTTCCCAGCTCATGTCGTCGTCTTTGTACTGCAACTTGCCACCCTCCCAGCACAACTCCATGGATTTGTCTTGCAAATAAAGAGTAAGTGGCAGGGGATGGCAGGACTCCTCATCCCGGGTTTACCACCGTGACCAGCAAACAGCAGCTCCACAGCCTCAGGCTCAGCAAGCCCCAAACTGGATTCAAGGCCAACGGAGTCTCCTCCTGTGTGACAGATCCCACCATCAAGGAGGTGACACCTTGAAGCACAGCCTGTGCCTGCTGGCTCTGTAGCCCCAAGCAGCCACCTCTAAGAACTGCTAAAAAACCAAAGATTGTACCAAACTTGAAGACTTTTTTTTTCTTAAACCTAACAATAAAAGCCCGGGAGCCGAGACAGAGCCTGCCTGAAATACCATCACCAGTCATTCCCTACGTTCTCCAGCACCTCCACAAAACTGTGCTCGTTCTACTATGGCCACACCAAGTCTTCAAAAGAGAGGCAGGAGGATGCTGAAGTGATGACAGCCACTCTGCCAAGCTCCCAAAAGCTGTGCAAGCAGCTGCTGAAACATATTAGGATTAATATTCTAAATCCTCATCTCTATCACACTGAAACCTAGAAAGCTGGTGGACTTGCTCTGCCTTCTAGACATGTGAACAGGACACCCTGCTGGGGTTCCTCCCCAGATTACTCCTGTTACACTCAAAGGTAACTTGCTCCTGTCCCTGAAGCAGACACAGCATTTGGGTAGTGGGAGTAAACTTGGGCCATCAAATGTAATACACGATGAACTACAAAGCCATTTACAAATCATGAAGTTGGGCTCACCCTCCCACACCACAGTGCCTAAACACACCCACTCCTCACACAGGAAAGGGGACAAGGTAGCAAACTCATTTAAATTCATTTTCTGAAGTGCTGAGCTCCTACAGACCCCACCAAATTCAGTTTGCTCCAGGTGGACTGGGTGGGGTGGTCATCAGCAATTCCACTCTTTCAACAGGGTTGTGCAGATCTGGGAATAAGCCCAGGTACAACACTTCCAACTCTAAATCAACCCCTAGGAAATACTACCTGGAAGTCACTGCTCAGAATATTAGTTTATCTTGGCTATGGACTAACAGTTGGCTGCTGGGAAGTTTCCACTGCCTGCTTACAGGTACCTCAGCACACTTTCACCACATGTCACAGGCTGCTTGGCTGCCACTGAAAGCCCATCGACCATCACACCTGGGTCAGAAGGACCAGAGGCACCAAGGAAGGGCCTCCACCCTGAGCACAACCCTTACTGCAACAGAAACATAACCCTGATGTTTACAGCAACAGATTTCTAACATTCACAGTTACAAAGAACAACTCAAAAGACCTCGGGCAAACAAAAATACCAAGAACATCAAGTTCTGAAGACACTTGATGTCTTCATCAGCTGACACTCCAAAAGGTATCAGCTGTTAAATGCATCATTAAGTAGATGCTGATGCTCCCCAGCTGCTGTCCCAACAACTGGCCTCTGCTGGAGATGACACCAGGCAACTTTACCTGCAAACTCTCCTCCCCTGGAGAGGAAAATCAGCTGACCTTGAAACCAAGTCCAGGAGGAAGGAGGTCCTGGTCCTCAAAACAAGGCTGACAAAGTCTTCAGCCTAGAAACAGGCTCTTCTGAGTGGCCTTTACCTGGGCACAGGTCTTATTCCACCACTCAGTTTCAGTGACCTGCTTAAACTGTTGCCAGCAGCACCAAACCATTATTTCAGACTCAATATCTCTGAGAAAAAACACAGGGACGTGCACAGGGCCCTTCTGAAGAGCTTCTCACGTGGCCAGCTCAGTGAGACCCTGAAGCACTTCACTTTAACCAAGTACAATCTGAACAGCTCACACAGTAACCACTGCGTAAACCTCCCCGAGACAAGACATCTTACGTGCACAGTGGTCACTGCCTCAAGGTGCTGTGCCACACAAATACATCTCTTTCATTTGCAAGACTGGTGATTTCCTTCTGTAACACGTGGACATATTCTGACTATTCTCATTTACTGTAGTTTGACCAAGTCTGCACAACGACATGAGCACCCAAAGGTGAGGATCCAGGACCTGCTGGGTGCCAGCCCCGCACCTAGAGCTTTATATGGCACTGCATCCCAACGTAATTGTTTTAACAGAATTAGAGTAGCCAAATTTAATTACCAGATCTTTATAAGATCTGATAAATAAACCCTAGGGGAAAATAAAATAGAAAAAACCCCATCAAAAAAACAAGCCACACACATTAACCCACGATTCATAACTAAAACACCACCCTAGACATGGTGGGTCATGGGGCGACACTGGGCACTGGAGACACCCACAGGGTGGCACAGCAAAGGCTTCTGGTCCCTTATTTCCTTGTCTCTTCCCACTGCATCAGAGAGACATTTTTCCATTCAAACAGGTGGAAGTTCTGGAGGTCAAGGCTCCCTGTTTGCTGCCCAAGGCAGCGACAACACTGTCCTCTCCTGTCCCAGTGCCGTGTCCCTCTCCCAGACTCCCAGGGACGTAACTTTGGCCTTCCTGATAAGAAACCCAATCACACTGACAATTACCAGCACTGGTGTAGACCAAGGACACACACTGACACACTGGACCGAAAGCCACCAAAGTCATTTTACCAGAGGTGTCTGAAACACCCTGTGATTAACTCTACATTAACTTCAAAATACGGGGACTGGCCTTGGCTGCCTGGCAGGGACGGCCTGTTACACACACCCTGGCACTGCACGGAATCATTAATGTTGGAAAAGACCTCTAAGATAACCAAGTCCAACTGTTAACTCAGCACTGCCATGTTCACCCCTAAACCATGTCCCCAAGTGTCACACCAGATGTTTTTTGAACACTTCCAGGGACACCACTTCCTGGGCAGCCTGGGAATTGATAATCACAACCAAGTCAACAGTTCTTTGGCATTGCTACTAAACAGCTTCCAAACCCTTACAGCTCTTTAGCAATTAACAGAAACCCTTGTCAAAGGAAGAACTTAAGAGGAAGAAGGAAGGACAGGATGATGTAACTGCAGGAATTCAGTGGGGACGAGGAAGAAGCTCAATTGAGACAGAAAAAAAAATAAAAAAAATCACACTGATGCCAATAACATCCTTAAAAGTTGTATTAATTGAAGAGCACGTGCCAACATCATGGATCTATTATGTCTGACTAAAGCCTATCTGCCTAAATGTTTGCACACACAAACTCCAGGAGAGCTGTTTTCCTCCAGCAGTGACTATTTACAGTCACATCACCCTCCATCAGAATATGTCCCACAAGACAAGTCCAAGGTCCCTCATTAAGCAGGCGGCATCAGAGGGAAAGGGAAGGTGCTGGAACTTTTCCAAGCCCAGCCATCCCCAATAAGGATTAATCCTCTCCAGATGTTCGCTGCCACCATCTCCTCCAGTTCGTACCTACAAAGTTCCTCGTCCTCTTCTACAAAAAGAAATGTGGCTCCTATTGACCCCTGCCAGGTGACCACAGAGCTCCACTACCGAATCAACAGTAAAGCTGATTTCCCCACAAAAAAAAAGTTTATACTCCCCAAGTTCATCTGGGCATAAGTGACACTCCAGCAGCTTTTCTGCCAACACAGCTATGTTGTTCAGGGAGCGATAAACTGGCACATCAGTGCCAATGACAGTGCCCCCGTTTATTTTGCTCTAGTGGTGAGGAGGTAGAAGTTAGGCCTGGAGGGTGAAATAAGATATACTGGCAAAAACATGCTTTTGGAGATAAGCTGCATCCAAAGCAGGAGCTCTTAATGACACCAGTAAGTTACACAGACTTGGGGCACCCTGTGGAAAACGCAGCTTTTCTTACCACTGCTGCAGGACACATCCCCCTGCCCCAGCCAGGAGCAGTTTTCTCTGTTTACATGCACTCTAGTGCCACAGTCAGAAACCGAATTTCTTCCTACCACAAGCAACTTGGTGGGCTGGGGCAGGGCCAGCACCAGGCAGGACACGTGCCCTGGCATCCACATGCTTCCAAGCCCCCAGTGCTGCCTGCAACTACCACAAGTGCAGTAAATCCTGTCGGCTCTGTACTGGGAAAAACAACAGTTCTTTTGCCTTCTTAGTTTGGGCACAAAGAGGAATGAAAGTCAGGAGAAAGTCTGAGTGACAAAAACTGCAGCTTCTCCCCAAGCACTGAAGCTGTGCTGTTCAACTACACCTGTAGAGCTGAAGGCTTTCACCTGTTATATACCAGGGACTGTCGCAGTAGAAAAAGTGACATAACATGGATTTGACAAGTCCTGTGTAGAAAAATAGAGTAACTAGACGTTAAAGCAGGCTTGTATGAAAATACAGCTGGAGCTACAAGCGGTGTTTTACCACTGGAACAGCTCTGAACAAAAAGGAAAACATTCCACAGGTCTTTGGTACATAGGTCACAGTGTTATAGTTTCAGATCAGACCAAGACTCCTAAGAAACTCTGAAAGAAAGATTTCCCCTTTCTTGCATTAATTTTTGTTTTAAAGTTTTAAGACATAAAAAACGCTATGAAAGCCTCAGGTTTTAGAAGAGTTGAAGAATCCCAGAACATGACCAACTTTCCAGATTCATCCAGCAAGAACCAGCACCTCCAAGTAGCAATTTCACAGCTGGTACAATACAGCTGAGACCAATCTGCTCGCCCAACCATTAGCTCTTTTAAAAAAGTGTGCAGTGATTGCACCAACACACAGATCCAAATGGAAAAGGCCTGGCATGGGACAAAATTTAAGAAAAGGAAGGGGGATGGGACATTTTAACGACCAGGTCTGGGCACAGAGCAGTGAACTGAGCAGCAGAACAGGCCTGCACATTCACACAGTCCCCAGAACTAAGTAAAGGCTTAATAAAGTTACTCATCCAAACCTCGTCTTAGGTTCTTGGACTGACACTACATCAGGCCAGTGCAGCACATTAATGCCTCTCCCAAGGTTTCCACACCAGGTCTGCCATCCCAGGGGAGCACCCAAGGCACATCACAACCACACAACCCCCCCACAAACTCTCTTCCCTGCTTTCTATGTGTAATTCTGAAGCCAAACAATGTAAAGTTATTAGAAACAAGATGGGTTTTGGAGGATAGACTCAACACCCGACCTACTAGAAACTTGTCTCTAAAAACAAAATATTAGGCTATTTCAAAGAACAAAACACCTTGAGTTACAAACAAAACTATCAAGTTTATGTTCAAATTGCATACACATGTTTAATACTATTCCTGGTGCATTTTTAATTGCTTAGGCAGTTCTTAGAGAGTAAAATACGCAATCTAGAACATATGTTCTGGATTATTTTTCACAGATTACTTCATAAATTCAAAAAGTTTATTCTCTTCCCCCACAGGGGGAAAAAAAAGCCTTCAGAGAATAAACCCTGCAAGTATTAATAAAAGTTCTCTTTTCATTTCGGCACACATCCTTCTCTTTATTCTACATCCCTCGTCCCTGGGAATGGAAAGGAGGCTTTAGCTATAAATCAAACCAAGACAAGGTAACCAGGCTCAGCATCAAGACTCTCTCCCCAAGTCCCGCAGCCCTCTCAGCTATTTGAGTAATCTTAATAGAAAAAAAAAAAA